>NC_143053.1:166882575-167183181 GCF_052426305.1 Pelodiscus sinensis
TGTGCTAATAAAGCTTGCTTCTGAAGCTTTTCCTCCGGTTAAAAACCTCTTAGCAACTGTGACCAAGGTACTCAAAGTGTGTCTAGACAAGCCCCTCCCTCTGCTCCACAAATGTATTATTTGGTATTGAGGAATTAGATTTGGTGTGGTTTTGGTTGGTAAATATCAGTTTCACTGTAAACATACAAACTGATTTAAAAAAATTGCATCAGTAATAATAAAAATTTACAGATAGGCAAAATAAGAAAAATGCTGCTTGAGAAATGTAGTTTGATTTTAAGGATATTTACTTTTCATTTTTTGATGGGTGTCATTGACAGTTCATGTTTAACCTTCTGAAGCTTTAATTTGTTGATTCTTGATGTCTGCTGCTGTTCAATAATTATTGCCCTAAGTGCCCATAACTTCCTGCAACTGTGAAAATTTAAAGTGATTAAAAATTGGGAAAAAATGCTTAAAACTGTGGAAACCGCTTCAACAAAACTAAACATCAGTTTGATCGGTCAGTTATATTAAAAATGGATTGCTGCCAAACCTCCGTGTTACCTTCATTCAGGCTGCCCACAGGAATGGAGATCCATATAGAACAGGGTAAACTAAGCAGACCTTTTACTGAGGAGGTTTTTCCAGTACACACTCTGTCAGCAGCATAGCTTAGAGCACATACAGACAGAACCTGTTTCTCAGGTCACTTCCTGTGCTTCAACATAAAGGGACAATGTGCCAGGTATCATGCCAGTGCATGAATACAGTTCAACAGGGGTGCTGGAGGAGACAGTGAGCATAGGTGAATGAGCAACTTAGCTCAGTGGCAAAATGATCTTGATTGAGAATGACCTTGGCCAGCAGTTGAAAAATGAAACTAATGTGCCCAGGTGAGACTAGGACCCACTAGGTGAAGATACTCTGATTGCTGGGTTGGTATGGTACTGAAAAGGAACAGTGTACCCCTCAAGTCTTCTAGAACCTTTTGGTTACCCTACTCTTATTTTCCTCTTGCAGGAACCCTCTACAAGGGCTGCATGTGGTAAAAGCAGTGGTGGGCAAACTTTGGCCTGTGGACCCCCTATTTGTCCCCTTCTCCCATGCACCTCTCACACACTGCACTTCCTACTCATCTTCCTCCCTCCCGGCGCTTTTGGAGCACCACATATCCGCTGATTCAATTTCCATCCTTGCTCCTCCCCTATCCCCACAGCTGGAATTCTGCGAATCAGCTGTTCATGCAGCCCACTCACTATTATTGGTTGCCCATAGCTGGGCTAAAGAATGCCAGGGATCTCATTTGTTTGTTTAATCATGTGGTCCTAACCATAAAGTGTGAAATCTTGACCCATGGAAGTTGGTGGCAAAAATCCCACTGACATCAGTGAGGCTAGAATTTCCTAGCCTCTAGTTTTTCCAGAAGCCGAGAATGGATGATAAGGTGCAGCTCACTTGATTACCTGTTTTTTTTTAATCTCTTCTGGGGCACTTGGCATTGGCCACTGTTCAAAGACAGGATTCTGGTCTAGAGGGACCTGGTTTTGATCCAGTATGGCTGTTTTTATGGCAAGAGTATGTTTTTCTCTATTATTCCTAGTCCCCTTCCATCCCCTTTTATTTTTTCTACCTTTGTTTGCTATTTGTCTCTGATTAGATGCTTATTGGAAGTCCTGTTTTCCAAAGTGATCTTTTGTGGGGTAGCCTGGTACTAGCTATATAATGTTTGTGTGTTTAAAAGACGTCATCAACTTAAAAATCACAGTTCTGACTGTAAAATAACTGAGCAAGATGATAAGGAAATATATTTTTCTGTTTGTTCACTTGACAGGACCTTTTGTGTAATCAGTTTAATTGTTTTCCAGCTTTCTTTTTCTGTTTGTGAAGATTTACTTTTGTCAGGGGAAAAAAAATTGTAAGAGATGAAGTGTGATTGTAAAACCACAAAAGTTGGCAGAGAGCTTGAGGGGCTGGTGGTCCAAAGGAAGGATGGTCCAGTGGTTAGAGAATTAGTTGGTCACTCCTGAGACGTGGATTGAGTTCCCTGCTGCGTTACAGGCTTCCTGTGTAGCCTTGGGGAAGTTATTTAATCTACGTTAACAAAGGTATTTAGGTGTTTAACGATACAAATAGGCAACCAGCTGGGTTTTAAGGAGCACCCAAGCACTTGATTTCTCAGGGGGATTTAGTGACTAGAAATGCAGATAGCGCCTAATGAATTGTTCAAAAGCAGCTGTCCACCTAAATATCTTGTAATAATCTTTCCCCTAGTCTTTCTGTGTCTCCTTTCCCCATCTATAAAAGAATAGTCCTTCACTTCCACAAGTATTGTGGATATTGTGAAGATAAATATGCTAAAGATTTAGGTGCTCACATACTATGGAGATGGGGCCAAATGAGCACCTTAGATAAACCTAGCTTTGGGTATCATGCTAATTTGCCCTTTTATATTTACTGGATTTTAAGTTGACAGTATTCTTTCAGACAGCAAGACTTTCCAGTGGCTTTATTTATGACCTACGATGCTTCAGAGAAAGGAGAAGTTCACTGTTGCATGATCCTATCTGGCGCTGGCTTGATCTAAAAATCCCAGAAGCAAAATCTGCTATGGTTGCAATGTGAGGGTAATTCAGCAAGTATTAATTGGTGGTTTTGCAACTTCAGATAGCATAGCTGGGAATAGAAGTGAAGCAGTGATATAGTAGCCCTATTACTCTTGTTATACCAGATTATTTGCAATGGTTTGGGTATAAAAAAAACCTTAGACGCTGGAATTAATATGCAGGATTTGTTCTTGTACAGAGGAATAAACTAAAGACAGTGGCCAATGTTATTGTACATAATGTACAGTAGGGAGCCAGCCCTACCTATGCTGCTCAGTTTGAATTCCATGAAATAACATCAAGTTCTTTTGTATTCTTTAAGTACAAGAGAGATTCTTCTCCCCCCCCACACCAGAATTGTTTAGATCAGTGGTCTCCAAACTTTTTTGATTGCGCACCCCATCAGTAAAAAATTTTTGAGCATGCACCCCCAATATATGTATATTTATTTATTTATAAATTATATACATGTACTACTGTACTAATATATTATGTACATTATAAAACATACACAAAAAATAGAAATTAAAAAGGGTGAGAAAAAATAAACAATTTTTTAAAAATGTTTATTTTATTTTATTAATGGTACAGAAAACCTTTTTGCTCTCACTAAAAAAATTATTATTAATAATAATAATATTTTTTACTGAGAGCAGTGTGATTGAATATGCTTCATTATTTTTGAAATTCTTGGTTTAACACTTTGTGATACAGCGTTTCGAAGGTCTGGTTCTAAGTTCAGTTTATTCTGATGCTTGGTTTTAATGGCTGTCATAGCTGAAAAAGACACCTCACAAAGATATGTAGATCCAAATGAAAAGTGCATCGTTGGTTGCACTTAATAAATCATGATATTCACTTTTCAATCTCATCCACCAACTATGCAAAGGTTTTTGTTGAAATTCGGCTAGTAAATTTCCATCTTCCCTGATATCAGTCAGTTGTTCTTGCAAACTAATTGGAAGGTGTTGCATTTTTATATTTTTAACAAATGAGTTCAAAACCCACTGAAACTCTTTGTTTGGAAGATTTTTAAACAGGTTAGAAAATTCTGTTTCCAAGTTTTTTTAAGTGTGCAGATATGAAAGTTTTTATAGGTGACACACTTACATCATTTTCAGCAAAAAAATCACATAATGATGGAAACCTTTCCAAACATCTGTTTTCAAAATGCTCTCTCCATAGCACGAGTTTTTGTTCGAAAAGCAGTTACTTTCTCACTCATGGTTAAAATATCACCTTTACCTAGAAGGGACAGATTAAGTGTGTTTATTTTTTAGAAAATATCTGCTAGGTAGCATACTACTGATAGCCACTTGTCATCACAGAATAGGTCAGCAAATTTGGAACACTTGTCTTTTTGTAAAAGAAAATTGCGTAACTCATCTTTAAGTTTGACAACTCTTTTGCACTTTGCCACGAGATAACTAGTGAACCTCTGTGTGGTACAAAATATTTCCACGGTCACTCCCCATCTCATTACAAAGTATTGTAAAGATTCTACTATTTAAAGGTCTTGCTTTTATAAAATTAACCACATCGATGACATCTGGTAGCATTTTGTTCACTTCTGGCTCCAACTTCTTTGCTGCAATAGCTTGCCTATGAATGATGCAGTGAATGAATTTCACGTGTGGTGCTATCTCTGTAACCTTACCCCGGAATCCTTTTTTTTTACTCCAGTCAAAGCAGCTGCTCCATCAGTGGTTATACTTGCACAGTTTTTCCATAGAACATTGTTTTTATTAAAGAAGTCATTTACTGTTGAGAATATATCTTCTCTGATACATCTTTCCTTTAGTGGCACACAAAAAAGTAGTTCTTTGTGTATTTCATTATTGAAACAGAATCTAGCAAATACTATATAAGACATGTTAGAAACATCTGTACTTTCATCCAACTGTACAGCAAACCTCCCACATTGCGTAATTTGTTCTAATACTTGTTTCTTCAAATCTTCAGCAATGTTTTCTATGAATCTTCCAACAGTTTTTCTGACAAAGGAATGCATTTTAGTTTGTCGCCATATTTTCCGTATATTATTTCAACCATTTTTACCACGGCAGGAAGAACAAGTGTTTCCCCAATGGTATGTGGCTTTTTGTCTTTCTCTATTAGAGGCTTCTACACATTTATCATTAAGTTTAGTGAAATTTTGTAAAGTACTGGATTGAATATCGCATGACTTTAAACACTGCTGAAAAAATTTTAGAGGTTTGTCTTCATGTTCTGGATGCTTAGTTTTTAAATGTCTTGCTAATCGTGATGGCTTCATACTATCATTAGCTAATATCTCAAGGCACAATATACGCTTAGGGAGAGGTTCATCATTAACGATAGTGGATGTAAATCCATATTTCAAATAGTCTTCTTGATTATTTCAAATTTTTTTAGCTGAATTCTTGTCAGATCTGATTAGATCGTCATTGTTTTTACCTCGTAATGTGGCTGACAAAGAGCTTGTACTAGGAGTAGGAGAAGTGTCAACTCTGCCATTTTCTTGTTGTTCGCTTGTGCTCGCATTATTAGTATTATCTTCAATCTGCAGTTTCTTTGCAGGATTTTTTTTAAGCTACTTGTCCATTTTGTGAGGGTTAGTTTAGTTAAAACTAGATAATATAATCTGTAAATCCACTTAAACAGGCACACGTAAACTGCAATACGCTGAAAGCAAACGAATGAGTGAGGGCGCCACTGTCAGTCCTTCCTCGTTGTTGAACTCCCACTCTTCCCTTAAGATACCTCACATACCGTATGTGACACATGACCATCTGACATGCATACCAAGTGAGGGCACCAGTGTCAATCCGTATATTGAATATTAGTAAAGCTTAATTTCTTTCTTTCTTTTTTTAGATAAAAAATAAATAGAAATATAAATTCTAATATTTTCTTCCCGCTCCCCAATGGATCGTCTTTCGCACCCTCTGAGATGCGCGCACCCCACTTTGGAGACCACTGGTTTAGGTTCCATATCTATACAGATATAAGAAACTGAAAAAATAGTTATAGTTACTGGTAACTTCCCTCTTTTTTCCCCCTAAAAATGACTGTATGTAAACTTTTTAATAAAATGAAGATCAGAAAGCAATCTTAGATTGATTTTTGAAATCTTCAGGCTAACAAAAATAGATGTGGAAACAGATGTTATAGGCACGAAAGGCCACATATGCTCTAGTTGTCATATATTCCAGAATTGAGTTAAATTTGTATATTGTGTACTGTCTGTGGACTTGAAACTTGCATTAACTTCAGGGAGTTTGGATTAGGTCCTGCATGCATGCACACTGTACATACACACACACATAGCTTACCACCAGCAGTGGAAAACTGATAAGGTTAATTAGTCTGCATTTAATCTGCAAAAAGACTTATTTTGTTTCCTTCTATTGTCTTCTGTTGTTCCAGGCTGAAAAGATTGTTTTCAGTTCTCACATAATTGAAAGTGAAAATCAGTGGTCATGGTAGATGTGGATTGTTGTTTATGTAGAGAACAGACTAGCAGTTGGGGAGATGGCACTGGTTCATTTCAATAGCAGCTGAAGAGAAGTAATACAGAAACAGGGCATCCCCACTATACATCCCAAAAATGTGGGCGTATAGTGAAACGACATAAAGACATAAAGTGAGGAATTTTTTTCCCATGGCTGACTTCTGTTTGGGCAAATGGTTCTTTTTATGGTTTTTTTTTTGCATGAAATGAGAGTGGGGAATGGGAGGGCTTATAACACAATTCCTAGAAGCGTCAACAAACTTTTTTAAACAAACTTACAATTTTCAGAGGAAAATTAGCCCAGTTTTAAATTCAGTGACATTCCCCCAAAATAAACACTTGGGATTAAATGAATGGAATTCTTGAAAAAATGTGTTTCTAAAATTTATAGTAAAATATTATGAAACCGATAAAAGTACCTGCTCAGCTGTTAAATACTCAGAATAACCAAAAAAGAAAAATATAGTAACTATTTGGGCAAGGCTTTGAATAGTACTAGCAGTGGGTGCAATTCAAAATGATCTGGACAAACTGGAGAACTGGTCTGAGGTAAACAGGATGAAGTTTAATAAGCACAAATGCAAAGTGCTCCACTTGAGAAGGAACAATCCATTTCACACATACAGAATGGGAAGCGACTGTCTAGGAAGGCTACTGCAGGAAGGAATCTAGGGGTCATAGTGGGCCACAAGCTAAATGAGAGTCAACAGTGTGACGCTGTTGCAAAAAAAGCAAACATGATTCTGGGATGCATTAACATGAGTGTTGTGAGCAAGACCCAAGAAGTCATTCTTCCACTCTACTCTGGGCTGATTAGGCCTCAGTTGGAGTATAGTGTCCAGTTCTGGGCACCACATTTAAAGAAAGATGTGGAGAAATTGGAGAGGGTCCAGAGAAGAGCAACAAGAATGATTAAAGATCTAGAGAACGTGACCTATGAAGGAAGCCTGAAAGAAGGAAGCCTTGTTTAGTTTGGAAAAGAGATGACTGAGAGGGGACACGATAGTGGTTTTCAGGTATCTGAAAGGGTGTTACAATGAGAAGACAAAAAAAAATTTCTTCTTGGCCTGTGAAGATAGAACAAGAAGCAATGGTCTTAAACTGCAGCAAGGGAGGTTTAGGTTGGACATTAGGAAAAAGTTCCTAACTGTCAGGGTGGTTACACACTGGAATAAATTGCCTAGGGAGGTTGTGGAATCTCCATCTATTAGGCATTATCTAGATGGTACTGGTTCCTGCCATGAGGACAGGGGGCTGGACTTAATGACCTCTCGAGGTACCTTCCAGTTCTAGTTTTCTATGATTCTGTTCTCACTTAGGCTGAGGTAAATCTGGACAAGCTCCGTGGGTTGAATGGTGCTACACTGGTATAAATCTAGTTCTGTGACAACAGAGCGAAGCCCATAGTGCTTGTCTGCTTCACTTCTCAAAGTGTTCTATCATGGTGATTGGTAAATATTACTCTCATTTTAGAGACGGAAAATTCAGGCATAAAGAGAATTAATTATTTACCTGGAAGAAAGGGTCCAGAACAGAACCAAGGTATTCTGACTTCCTAGTCTTTTCTCTAAACAATTTGACTTTCCCCAGAGGGAACCTGCCATGTAAGATAGCGTGACTGGTAATATATGACTGGAGTAGTCTCCGTTATGGTTGCACTGCTGTTGAAGTATTATTGGTCCTAGGATATTAGACACAAGGAACGTAGCTTGAAAAGTTTGTGTCTTTCATCACTACAGAAGTTGGTCCAGAAAAATATATTACCTCACCCACCTTGTGTATAGAATGGTCTCAGTATGTTAAAGACAATTTAAATTCTATTTTTATTTATTCAGTGTCTGTAGGTCCTCCATTCCTGTTTGTTTATTCCACAGAGAAGAGGTATAGAGCATTCGTTATGCCTTGGAGCAACCACCTTGAGAGGAGAGAGAAAAGTTCAGTCTCCATATATCAGTGTGAAAATACTGGTTTTAATCCTTGTCCATTCTTTTCATTGTGGCTGCCACTGATTGCCATTTGCTGCACTGCCATTGTCTCGTGGGAAATTGCTGTGACCACCAAATCAGGTTGCTGAACAGCCATCAGTTGCAAATAACTTTGGCGACTACCAGTCTGGGGCTGGTAGATTTGAACCCTCACTCGAGATGTACATCAGGATGTCTAGTAAGAAATCATTGGCATCATCTATAAAAGAAAAAATGCAAACCGTTTCATAAATAAGTCATCTGTTTTGTATTTGTAAAGTGGATGCTTCAAGTCCACTGAACATAAGATACAGTGTGAACAGCGATACTAAGTGCAGTGTAGTAGGAGTATCTAACTTTGTGATTGCAGGCGGGTCTTTTTTAAAATCTAATTTAGTTGAAGCAGTCCCCCAGTCCTCATTTTTCATATATTATAGTCAACCTGTCATCTTAATGAACTGTTACAGTGGAGTATCACAGATGGTGTCAGGTAGGCATATTAATATTAACAGCCTCCAACCATCTGTTTTATTTCCATTGCCAGTAAGAAAAACCTGGAGACCAAGAATTGTTAAAAAGGGTAAACATTTTATTTCCATTGCCAATAAGAAAAACCTGGAGACCAAGAATTGTTAAAAAGGGTAAACATTTTAACTAACAACTAGTTGAATTAATGTATATATCTCTTCTAGATTCTGAACGCTACTCACTTGCATCCACTGGTTTTAATAGGTGTGAAACGCTAATAGTTGCCATGTTCTTAAGAGTGCTCTCCTAGTTTTCTAGGATAGTCTGGAGTGAAGAAACAAACACACTATGCTATGCTAGATATTTTGATATTTTTAGAGACGTTAAAATGAAAACTCCTTCTCACATTTTTTGAGTGCCATACTGTCGAAACCATTGCAATCAAGTACAGGTTGGACCTCCCAGATCCAGCACCGTTGGGACCTGACTAGTGCCGAACATGAGAATTTGCCGGACCAAGGGGTATCCCCTGCCACCTACCCTGAGCCAGCTGGCTTCTGCCTCTGGCCCACTCTGCTGCCTCCCCAGCCAGGCTGTCCATCATGCTGCCCCTCTTCTCCCCTAGGCTCTGGGCTGCCATAGGTTCTCCGCCTCCAGCACTGGCTTCGCGCTGCCCTGGATGGCCAGTTTTCCCTGGCTCTGCGCTGCCGCATGCTGCCGGGCAACCCCATGCTGCCGCTGGTAGATGGGGTTCTCCAGCTCACAGCCCCGCACTGCCTGAGTGGCTAAGGTTCCCTGCCCCACACTGCCGTGTGCTGCCGGGCTTCTACAGACCTTAGCCCTGTGCTGCTGCGGGTAGCCAGGTTTCCCCAGCTTCACGCTGCTGCACGGTACCGGGCTTCTCCGACACCCAGCCCCATGCTGTTGAAGGCAGATGGAGTTCTCCAGCCTCCGGCTCCTTACTGCTGTGGACAGCCAAGGTTCCCAAGCCCCGCACTGTCACATGCTGCTGGGATTCTACGGCCCCCGTGCCAGCCTCAGCACTGCTGTGGGGCTTCTCTGGCCCTGAAGCCCCCAGCCCTGGCCGAGCTGCTGGTCTTCCTGCCATTAGGCTCCCAGGCTTTCTGGTCCAGGGATGTTGTTGGACCAGAGAGTGCCAGATTTTAGAGGTGCAACTATCCTGGTCTACTAGATTGTCTGGTAAGAACATAGTAAAGAATTTTTGTCAGTGAAATTATTTGTTCATAATCAAAAGATGGGAAGGATTACTAATTTCTTCTTTTTTCCTTTAAAATGGATAATTGTACTTTACATTATTTAAAAATTCAAACCGAGGTAATACTTGTAATGTGTGTATGTTGGAGGAGGGGAGGGGAGGAGAAAGCTAATGTTTTGATGTGAGGGGAGAAAATCTCCAAAAAAAATTGTATTACAAAAGTAAATTTTTATAGGATGCTTTGTGTTCATATTTTGAATGTGGGAACTGTGCGTAACTTTACGTATAAAGTCCCCATGGAAGCTAGTAGGGCAATAAATTATAGTTAATTGATTATTCAATTAACTGTGAAATAGGGCAGTACTCTGTAATGTATCTTGTATAGCATTAGTTATAGCGTAAATGGTGATTGCGATTAGATTTCCAGAGGGGCCACACTGAGATTTCCTTTGCAGTTTGCCTTACTTGAGCATAGGGCAGACAATCCCCAAAACTGGTGGTTATTCTAATATTTAGATTCACCAAGCTGGCATCAAAAAGCTTCCACAGTGCCTTACTGGTTACTCAAAAGTAAAAAATGCAGTTTCCTTAAAGCAGCCGAGACTTGATAGCCAAGTATGATGAGGATCACTGAAAATCTTGTTCTGCCAATCCCAAAGTATCAAATACTTAACACACTAACTTAATGGTTATCTCAGATCTTACCCAGAAACACGCTTATAGCCCATTCTTATTTAATAAACTAAGATTTAGCAAAAAAGAAAATCGCATGAAGATATGAATCGAGTTCTAAGGTTAGTTTCATAGGGTATGTCTACACTTGCACCCTCTTTCGAGAGAGGGATGCAAATGAAGACATTGAAAATTGCAAATGAATCCGGGATTTAAATATCCCACGCTTCATTTGCATATTCGCATTGTAGCGCTATTTTGAAATAACAGATGCTGTTAAGACGTGGTTATTTTGAGAGAAAACCCTTCTCTCGAAATAACCCTTATTCCTCATACAATGAGGTTTACCATTTATTTCGAGCGAAGGGTTTTCTTTCGAAATAACCACGTCTTCTTATTTCGAAATAGCACCATATGTGAATATGCAAATGAAGAGTGGGATATTTAAATCCTGGCTTCATTTGCAATTTCAAATCTCTTCATTTGCATCCCTCTGTCAAAAGAGGGTGCAAGTGTAGACATACCCATAGTGAGCTTTTAGAGTTGCAAAGAGTCCTTTTCAGAATCACTTCATTAGGTTATAGTCCAATATCAGGGTGATCTAGAAAGGAACCAGAGTCCTCACTTTTGTGATTCAAACTTCCTGTGATGAAACTTAAGATGAACTAAGATTAAAAGATTAAAAGGTCTTTAAAGTGCTACCAGACTATTTGTTGTTTTTTAAGTTTATCCTGTACAGACTAACTCGGCTACCCCCTGAAGGCTGGAATCCCTGACCCTTGATTCCCCTCCATTCTCTGCTGGGCTGGAGCTGTCCTAATGGTGATCAGGGAAGTTGTTCTTGGTACCTTGCCTGCAGGTGCTGTGTCCCCAGCTTGCATTGGCCAGCACCCTCCCCCACTTTAACTCCCTCCCTGAGCCCGCACTCCTAGTCCAGAGCCCTCTCCTGCACCCCACTCCTGCCATATTCTGTTCCAACTCAGAGCCCAAACCCTCTCCCACACCATAATCCTCTGCCCTAGCTCTGAGCCCCTCCCTCACCCAAACTCCCTCCCAGACCGTGCACCCTCACCCCCAGCCCTGATCTTGCTTCTGCACCTGAACCCCTGCCTACACTCCACACCCTTATCCACACCCCAGGCCCCCCGTTCTAAGCCCACTCTGGCATTCCAAAATCTCTTGGCCCCAACCTGGAGCCATCTCTCACACCCTAGAGCCCCTCTGTGGCAGCATGGAGTTCTCTTTCACATCCTGAATCCCTCCTTTGTGTCCCCATGCTAGAGCCTAGGACAGTGGTCCCTAACACGGTGCCCGCCGGGGCATTTATGTGCTCCCGCTGAAACATCTGGGCTGGCTCCTTCCCAGGCACGTGGCACATGGGCGGCCCCTGCCCAGGGCGCACAGCACATGCGCAGTGCTGGCCCCGGGCTTAAGGTGCGTGAGTGGCCCCGCCCCTGGACTCCCGGCAGCCACGGAAGGTTGTGGATCACTGGCCTAGGAGAAGCCCTGAGCTGTGTGTCACCTGAGTGATTTTTTTCTGGGGGTCAGTGGTTCCTGATAGGAAAAAGGTTTTCCCTGATAGGAAAAAGGTTCCCTGGTTTACATGGTTAACATCTAACAAGGTACAAGTAAACACATACAATTAGTATTCCCTCTAATTCTCTGATAATACTGGCTTGTATTTCAAAGTGGTAGTCTATCTAACACAGCCCTAATTATTTTCGTGCTTTCCTAACAATTCCGCTGTGTAGGAAAGATAGAAAATATGGCAAAAGACCAGCTTGGCTTAACAAGGAGATCTTGCATGATCTCAAAATAAAAAAGGAGTCATATAAAAAATGGAAACTAGGACAAATAACAAAGGATGAATACAGGCAGTCCCCGGGTTACGTACAAGATAGGGACTGTAGGTTTGTTCTTAAGTTGAATCTGTATGTAAGTCGGAACTGGCACCAGCCGCTGCTGAAACTGATCAGTTTCAACAGCGGCTGAATCTGGACACCAGTTCCACTTACATACAGATTCAAGGTAAGAACACCAGGCGTCCCCAAGTCAGCTGCTGCTGAAACTGATCAGCAGCTGATTCCAGGAAGCCCAGGGCAGAGCAACTCTGCCTCGGGCTTCCTGTAGTCAGCTGCTGGTCAGTTTCAGCAGCGGCTGACTTGGGGACGCCTGGGGCAGAGCAGCTCGGGTGCTGCTGGGTTGGTCCAGTAGCGCGGCCGTTCCTCGGCGCTACTGGACCAACCCAGCAGCACCCCAACTGCTCTGCCCCAGGCATCCTGATTCAGCCTCTGCTGAAACTGATCAGCAGCGGCTGAATCAGGACGCCTGGGGCAGAGCAGCTGGGGTACTGCCGGGTTGGTCCAGTAGCACCAAGGAGCGGTGCTGCGAGACCAAGCGGCAGTGCCCCACCTGCTCTACTACAGGCCCCCGGCTTTGCTCCACGTCTCCCTGGTCTGCTGGGGGGGCACTAGCTGCGTCCCCCCCCAGCAGACCAGGGAGACGTGGAGCAAAGCGGCGGAGGACCCGGGCCAGACCGCGGCGCTTCCAGATCAGCGCCACGGTCCGGCCCGGGTCCTCCACGGCTTTGCTCAGCGTCTCCCTGGTCTGCAGACCAGGGAGACGCTGAGCAAAGCGGCGGAGCACCCAGGGCCAGACCCGCGGCCACTTCCAGATCAGCTGGAAGCGCTGCTGGTCCGGCCCTGGGTGCTCCGCCGCTTTGCTCCCCGTCTCCCTGGTCTGCTGGCTCCCCCAGCAGACCAGGGAGACGGGGAGCAGCTTTTCTCGCCCCGGAGGAGGCGGGCGGCGGGACCAGGCGTCCAGCCGCTCCAGTCCTCCGGGGTGAGAAATCCCCGTTCATAACATAAGTCGGATCCGCGTAACTCGGGGACTGCCTGTATAGGCAAGCAACACGGGAATGCAGGAGCAAGATTAGAAAGGCAAAGGCACAAAATGAGATCAAACTAGCTACAGGCATAAAGGGAAACAAGAAGACCTTTTATAAATACATTAAAAGCAAGAGGAAGACCAAGGACAGGGTAGGCCCACTGCTTAGTGAGGAAGGAGAAGCAGTAACAGGAAACTTGGAAATGGCAGAGATGCTCAATGACTTCTTTGTTTCGGTCTTCACTGAGAAGTCTGGAGGTGTGCCTAACGTAGTGAATACAAGCAGAGAGAGGGTAAGTTTAGAAGATAGGATACACAAAGAACAAGTTAAAAATCACTTAGGAAAGTTAGATGTCAGCAAGTCACCAGGTCCTGATGAAATGCATCCCAGGATACTCAAGGAGCTGATAGAGGAGGTATCTGAGCCTTTAGCTATGATCTTTGAAAAATCATGGCAGACAGGGGAGATTCCAGAAGACTGGAAAAGGGCAAATATTGTGCCCATCTATAAAAAGGGGAATAAGAACAACCCAGGAAACTACAGACCGGTCAGTTTAACGTCTGTCCCAGGGAAGATAATGGAGCAGGTAATTAAGGAAATCATATGCAAACACTTGGAAGGTAATAAAGTGATAGGGAGTAGCCAGCATGGGTTTGTGAAGAACAAGTCATGCCAAACTAATCTGATAGCTTTCTTTGATAGGATAACGAGCCTTGTGGATAAGGGAGAAGCGGTGGATGTCATATAACTAGACTTTAGTAAGGCATTTGATACGGTCTCGCATGATATTCTTATTGATAAGCTAGGCAGATATAACTTAGATAGGGCCACGATAAGGTGGGTGCATAATTGGCTGGATAACCGTAGTCAGAGAGCCGTTGTTAACGGTGCTAAATCCTGCTGGAAAGGGATAACAAGTGGAGTTCCGCAAGGGTCTGTTTTGGGACCCGTACTGTTCAATATCTTCATCAATGACGTAGATATTGGGATAGAGAGTACGCTTATTAAGTTTGCAGATGATACCAAACTGGGTGGGGTTGCAACTTCTTTGGAGGATAGGGACATAATTCAAAATGACCTTAGCAAGTTAGAGAAATGGTCAGAGGTAAACAGGATGAGGTTTAATAAAGAGAAATGCAAAGTGCTCCACAATCAGTTCCATACATACAAGATGGGAAGCAACTGTCTAGGAAGGAGCATGGCGGAAAGGGATCTAGGGGTCATAGTGGACCACAAGTTGAATATGAATCAACAGTGTGATGCTGTTGCAAAAAAAGCAAATATGATTCTAGGTTGTATCAACAGGTGTGTTGTAAGCAAAACTCGTGAAGTCATTCTGCCGCTCTACTCCGCGCTAGTTAGGCTTCAGCTGGAGTACTGTGTCCAGTTCTGGGCGCCACATTTCAAGAAAGATGTGGAGAAATTGGAAAGGGTACAGAGAAGAGCGACAAGAATGATTAAAGGTCTAGAGAACATGACCTATGAAGCCAGGCTTCATGAACTGGGCTTGTTTAGTTTGGAAAAAAGAAGATTAAGGGGGGACATGATAGCGGTTTTCAAATATCTAAAAGGGTGTCACAAAGAGGAAGGAGAAAATTTGTTCCTCTTGGTTACTGAGGACAGGACAAGGAGTAATGGGCTTAAAGTGCAGCAGCGGAGGTTTAGATTGGACATTAGGAAAAAATTCCTAACCGTCAGGGTGGTCAAATATTGGAATAAATTGCCAAGGGAGGTGGTGGAATCTCCCTCTCTGGAGATATTTAAGAACAGGTTAGATAGACATCTGTCAGAAATGGTGTAGACGGAGCTTGGTCCTGCCTTGAGGGCGGGGAGCTGGACTCGATGACGTCTCGAGGTCCCTTCCAGTCCTATTATTCTATGATTCTATGATTCTAACATGTCTCTAAAGGTTGAATTGGGTCATTTAGTTGTTTAATCCTTTTTGGCTTTATTGTCACAGTGACAATAATGCAGGCTCCTAGATCATCCTTCCTCACGTCTTCCATAATCAAAAATAAAAACAATAAATGGAACTAAGTGCTTTTGAATTTCACGATAATGCAGTTGTACGGAACAGACCACACAGTGATTCCTACGGAAGGCTTGTACCCCTTACAGGAAAATTAGGGTTCTACATGTTTTGTGCACGCAAGACTTGGTCCAGCTGCACTCACATGAGCAGTTGTATTCTATTTAATTATCTGTAATCTGCCTAAAAATAAATTCCAGAATCTGAAAATCCTAACTATTGATTTTGTACTCTGCAATGGTAGGGTAAGTTGAATTGTTATGGCTGCTTTCATACAGCGTTTTCTGCTTTTATTTGTTTGTTTCAATCTTTTCATACTCTATTGAAGTTGCCTTTAACAACATCCCCCCTGCTCCTGATACCTATCTATTGATGGAACAAATCACTTTTTATGAGGGTAAGAGTGCAGAGAAACATGGGTTGTGGCTCCTACAGATTTCTCTTGTATGCAATAATTGTGATTTTAGAACAGGAGAGGAGTGTTATTGTTTTATTGTTAATGGGGAAAATTTTTGAGCTATATGAGCATTTCATTAAAATTGAGCAGGGGTTCTCAAACATCATTGCACCGTGACTCACTTCTGACAACAAAAATTACTACATGACCCCAGAGGGGGGACCAAAGCCTGAGCCTGTCTGAACTCTGCCTCCCCAGGCTGTGGTATGCTATTCTTGCACAGCTCCCATTTGCCAGCACCATTTCCCGTAGCTCCCTTTGGCTGGGAACAGCACGAGAACACTAAGGAATAGTTACTCACTGCTTAAGTACTGTGTCCAATCTAACTAGCTCAAGCATTAGAAAAGATTCTGAAGCAGTGGGCTTAGTTTTTCCAAATCAGTTTGAATTTTTTCACACTCCTTTCCTTCAATTTCTCTCTCCTGGTTTCAGATCAGTTCTCAGTTCACAAAGCGGATCCAGAGTAAAATCCGAGACCTGCTGCAACAAATGGAAGAGGGGCTAAAGACAGCTGACCCACATGACTGTTCTGCATATACTGGCTGGGCAGGTGAGAAGTCTGGGATATTAATAGAACATTTTAAATTAACTGGCTTATTGTCGTCCCTGATGATTTACACTCAGGTGTGAGTATTTTGTGTTCTGACAGAAATGGCAATTGCATCATAATCTCGTGGTAGGTCTGTATGAGCCTGATTTTGCAAGGTTCTGGGTCCCTTGGCTGTTAATATTAGTGGGAGCATACTCACTTGAATTGAATGGACATTGGACCTGGCCCTAAGAAAGAAAATTGGTTTCTGTACTTTAGGAGACGTACTGCACAAAGAGAGTATATCATCAAAGACAAGTTTGCTTTTTTTGTTTATTTTAAAAATGTTTTACTGATGCAGAGTATTTTCCCCTTTGTCCATGAAATTGAATTGTGTTTCATGATCCAGTGGCTGATGGCCAGACAGCTGTGAAAGTAGGAGAGTGAGAGAGGGGTTTGTTTTGCACCCAGGAGTCAGGAATTCTTGCTCTGACCTAAACACTTTTCCACATGGAGCTGGATAAATGTTGTGGGGTGTGATGGATGGGGAGGGGTAATACCCTTTTCTAGACATTCCAGCATTCAATAACTAAATTGCCTCTAAAGGGTTGAACCCAGAACATTAGGTATCCAGGAAATGTTGGCAGGGAGCAAGGAGAGCCAATGGAAAGAGAGTGAGTAATGTGAAATGAAACAGGTTGTGCTTGCTTCACTCTCCTTTGTGTGTGAGTTCAGAGCGAGAGCTGGGAGAGAATGGACTGAGCCAGGAATAAGGCATGGATTTTCCAGCAATATCCATGTCTAAGAAAACTAACAAACCTTAAACTTTGCAACAACCAGGATGTAAGTAGAACAGGAAATGTTTATTTAGGCACGACCAGGCTATTTTTTTTATTTTGTGGTTGTCAACTGTTTGCTGAATGTCAGGGGAGCAAGTCTCTGTGCTTTTAATCAGCTTTTTTTTCAGTTGCTCTGTAACACCTCGCAACCAAGCATGCTTTACAATATGTATCTTCTTTGTTTTGTTAATAAAATCATCTTTTTAAGACTGCGATCTGATTCCTGTGTCTTAGAAAGCAGGAGATTCTGTGTCCATGTGCTTGAGACAGAGAAGTCATCTATTAGAAATTACAGTTTGTTTTCAAACTCTCTCCTAAGGCAGAGTTAAAGAGTTTGGGGTTATCCCACAGGAAGAAATTCCCAAGTACATCTTCCTGGCTTCAAGAGCTTTTTGTATCTGGGTGGAGGCAGCGTACCACCCAAGGTCAGGGAATCTGTGATATTGAAGAGTGTTTTAAGCAAAACCTCTTTGGGCCAAGATATTTTAAGAGATTTTGTGGGCCACTCAAAATGCCAGAGTGGGGGGCAGCCTTGGCACGGGGACTGATAATTGAATATTAAGGAATGCTTCGAAAATTAAGTGCTATGCAAGTGCAATGAAAAATGTCAATTAGCCAGCTTGATCTTCATGGCAAAAAATGCCGTCGTCGAGTTTGATTTTTCTAATTCACCTGCATACGGCTCTTCTAGTTGCCAAAAGATTTCTCCATCTTGGCTCACCTCTGTGTTTTGGCGTGATTAGGAGCAGGGTTCACACTAGTGTTCTAATGGTTACTCTGTAGACAGTTTTGAAGTTGAGGATCATGCTAGTATTCAGGCCCTGAATTCACACCCTTCCCTAGCTTCTGAGCCCTAGCTTGTCTGCACAGCCAGTTTTAAAGCACTGATAGGGCTTTTGCTAGCCAGAGTCTGTCGATCCCTTTTGGGAGGTTCACACGGAAATATTGTGGGACACCTAAGTGCCTTAAGTGTTTCTACAGAGGGAAAACTTCCTGCCCTGGCCAGATCAATCTGCAGACAGTAATGCATATTTGCAGTTTTTCCTGTGAGGATTCATTCTATTACCTTCTTGTCATGTGGGCGCACCAACGACTGGGCTGAGAGAACTTCTCCAGTGGTAAATTTGAGAGAGGATTTGCCTGCATTCAGGTTTTAATTCTGCCCGTGGAGGTGTAGCACTTTCCATTCTTCCCAGTGATTCTGGGAGGGAAGCTGACTGCTGGGTACAGATGGAGCTGGGGGTGTGTGTGTCAAGAAGTTGTAGACAGCCGGCAGATTGGATGAGTTTATTTTAAAGTCTAAAAATGGGAGTAATTTTGTATTGCTTGAGCAAAAGCAGACAATTTTCACACTAATGTTTTAAAAGAAATCCAGCAGAGCAGTGTTCTGACATTCAGTGATTGATGAGAGAGCTGTTATGACTAAACAACTCAAAGTGTAATGAAATGAGTCAAAGAGTAAAAGAAACAAACTCTTCATTCGCTGGAATGACAAGTAAAGGACTGTGAAGTCCTCTGTATTTGGGCTGGAATGATAGTTAGATAATGCAATGTAATGGAAGGTATTTTTGACATTTTTAATGGGGATGTAAAATCCTGTTTAATTGGTTAACCAGTTAAAAGCGGGGTCAGACAGGAGAGCATGTGGGTCCGCCGTGGCCAGCGGCTGCTCTGATCATCTGGAGCAGCCCCTGCTTACGACACTCCTGGGCCCCATGGGTTGCTGCTCCAGTCCCCACCGGTTAAACAGATAATCTTTTACTTTCCTAATCCTGAATGGGTCTGTCAAATGGATAACCTAACGTATTTTTTTTCAGCTTCTACAAAATCTCATTTGAGAAGGAATGTTTCCATGACTTTGTTTTGAAATACTACCGTTTTCCAGCGTTGTATGAAAACCAGAAGGTGATTCTCACACTGAAAAAGACCATTCTGGTTTCTCTCTGCCCAAGCTGAGACAAGTGCCAAGAGTAAACAAATAGCACTTTGGAATTCACTGTAATGGACTTTGGAATATACAGGTTGGACCTCCCTGGTCTGGTACCCTTGGGTCACAGATCAGGGATTTTGACAGACCAGGGCAGGTCATATCTGGCTCCCTTGCTACTGTCCCCAGCTCTGGACTGGCCGTTGGCCTCCTAGCCAGCTGTCCCTCTGCTGCTGGCCTGCCATTCCCCACGCCACTTCCTAGCCATGCTGGGCAGGCCAGCTTCTGGCGCGCTGGGCTCTTGGCCCTGCCGGGCAGCCCAACTCTGGGGTGCCAGGTAGCTCAACAGCAAGGAGCCGAGCTCCCAGCCCTGCCTGCCCATGGGGCTCCCAGACGCCAGCCTTCCACTGAGACTCTCTGATCCTGGAACATCCAGGATGTTGCCAAACCGGAGAGTCACCGTTTACAGAGGTTCAACCTGTACTTCATAAAACCTTGTTTAAAACCTTGTGATGGGCAAACCATGTTGTTGGTGCATAATAACAAAGAGATGCAAGCAACATGAAACTCATGCAAGAAGTGGCAATGAATTAGGGCCAACCCTTATTCCTGTGAGTTGTACTTAATCTCATTGAATCCATTGTAAGGACTAATAGACAAGTAAGGATTTGCAGAATGGGACCCAGTGATTTAAAATCCACTCTCTCTTCCTAAAGACCAAGCATTTGGGCTCTGTATGTGGAGAGAAGAGTGGATGTGGCAATCCAATCAATCCCCGCAACACAGAGCCACAGTGCACTCCCCCCCCCCCCACTGCTACTGTTCTAGCCCATGGACTGAGATAATAGCCACTGGCCCTCTGCATCAACTGCATGGAGGTACTGAGGCCCCTGAATCAGTGTAAATGTGGCTCTGCAGCTCACCCTCACTGTGATCTTGCGTGCCAGCTTGTTCAGAGATTAGGGATGTTAAAATGCGTGTATTCCGGTAAATGTGTAACTGCTGAAAATTTCATCCGTTTCACATTTACATGTGGGGCCTGCCACCTCCCCTCTCCACACACCCCGTGCTGCTCTCTCTCTGTATCGGGGCAGCAGAGAAGGGTGAGGGGCTGTGTGTAACTGTGAAGGTTAACCAGTGAGCCCAGGCTTATCGGTTAACTGTTTACACTTTCACATTCCTATCAGGAATGCTACGGATAAACTTTCCATAATGGATAGGAGATATGCAGGCACCCTTGCACAGCCATGTTACCTGTATTCTCTCAATGCAGCCTCCCTATGGGATCTAAGTAAGGTTGTTAAGGACTAGTCGACTAATGCAAATGCTTTCTGGGGAAATGCTGTGTGGAACCCATGGTCAGCTGTGAAGTCCCCAGCTGATCCTGGGTTCCGTGGAAATGCCTCGCGGAGCCCATGATCAGCTGAGGAGTCCCCAACTGACTCCGGGCTCCGCATGGCATTTCAAATCGGCAGCGCAACGTGGAGTCCCCCACTGACCCTGGGTTCCATGAGGGCACTTCTGTTTTGAAATGCACAAGAGCACCCGCTGGAGATTCTTGTACATTTCAAAGCTGGCACTGGCGTGCAGCCCAGAATCAATGGAACTTCCCACTGGCCCCGGACTGCACACGGAGTTCCTCATTCCTACTTTGAAATGTACAAGAGCCCCAACAGGGGCTCTTGTACATTTCAAAGGAGGAATCCAGAAGTGCCTATTGACTAGTCGAGTAGTCAATAGAAATTCCATTGAATGCTCGACTAGTAAATTAACCGATATTTTAACATCCTTAGGTCTACGTGGGTCTTGCTCTGAATTTCACCCAGGCTAATGTTTTTAGCTCGTCTAAATGGTTTTTTCTGTATTCAAAAAGGAATGCAGCCCAACACCTTTCATATGCTGGAATGTTGCTATTACAATAGAAAACTTCTTTCAAGCAGAGGAAAAAGCGGTAGCATTTAAAGGACCTTAATCATCCTTGTTTTATATTCTCTGACTGTGGAATATATGTAAGTCTTGTATAGAGTTGACAGCTGAACAGTTGACAATTCATCATAGCCATAGAGTGCATCAGAGGGCACTCTTTAAAACAAATTACACACACAATGAAGGATTGAGGATTCGTTTCCTCATACTGTGTGTGTGTGTGTGTGTGTGTGTGTGTGTGTGTGTGTGTATTGACCTACTTTTTTTTTTTTTTAAGTCTCTAGTGATTTTTTGGGTGTCGTTAATTTTTGAGTATTGAACTTAAAATTCCCCCTGCCTTAAAAGGGCCTAATTTCTTCAAAAGTGCTGTGAAAACTGGGTGACTCTAATTGACTTCTAGTCACTTTTTTAAATTGAGGCCATTGTAGTTATCCAAATAGAAACATAATCAAGATACTGGACTTAATGCCTTCTGCTCTCTCCTTCGGATCTGAGACAGACCCTAGAGCCTTGACTTTACATCTCATTAACAGCACAGGGATCTCCTAACATTCTGGGGCAATGATTCAGAGAGAAGGAGAAAAAGGTAATTGGAAAATGGTATTTAAGTGGAAAGAAAAGGAAATGTCATCTTGTTTTGTGTTTGTCTGTCTATGGCTGTTCTAGGCATAGCCCTTTTATACCTACAACTACACCGAGTCACAGAAGACCAGAAGTACTTGCAGCGATCCCTGGATTATGTGAAGAGAATACTTCGTAATCTGAGTGGCCGAAGGGTTACTTTTCTCTGTGGTGATGCTGGACCCTTGGCAGTCGGAGCAGTAGTGTACCACAAACTGAAGATTGACAGTGAGTCTAAGGAGTGTATCACAAAGTAGGTATCTGATGATAGTGGAAAAAGCTGTAAATTTACTCAGGAGCCCTTTGTATATGATCAAAGACCAGTACTTTACTAAGTGACTGCTGGAGTTTTCATATTACAATTAGGGATGTTAAATATCAGTTAATTGAATGGTTGATTAACCTCATGAATTCTTCTTATCAGTCAGTCAGCTATTCTACAGTCCCCGGGGGTGGGGCCAGAAGTCATTGCGCTGTAGCCCCACTGTCAAGGAGCCCCCTGCTACTCTATGCTGTTGCCTCTGTATCAGAGGCAGCAGCGCAGAGTGCCAGGCTGGTCCAGAAGGGGAGGCAGTTTAAAAACCAGCTCCCCTTGCGGACCAGCTGCCTGTTGCCTTATGCTGCTGCCTCTGATACACAGGAAGCAGCGCAGGGTGGCAGCAGCCCTTGTCCCTAGGAGGGGCTGAGTTCCCGTACCCAGCACGAGCCGGAACTGAACTGGGCTGCCTGCCCGCGTGGCTCCTAATACACTTATTATGCAGCATTGCAGTGGGGTAGGTCCTGGACCCGGCAAGAGCTGGGACTGAGCTGGGCTGCTGGCCAGCCTGCTAAAAAATGTACTGGCAGGTGGCGGAGGGGGGATGCGTGCAGTCTGTAGCATCAACCGATAAGCTTTTGCTTATCGGTTAATTGGCCATACTATTACATCCCTAATTACATTAGCACCTCAACATTTAAAGGCTGACTTGGGAAAGGCACTCTTGATTTCTGTCCAAGAGCTGCATTATTTTTATATCTGTGTCCTGTGAAATCATATTCTGATCCAGAGGTTTTTTTGGAGGCTTTTTCAATCCCTGCTTCTATGCAGCTGATGTCCCAATGAGGGTTATAACAACCAGTGTGCGATGCAATTTCCAATCTATACCACAACTGCACCTGTTAGCATTCTGCCTGCACGCATTACTGCGCTAGAATGTGCAGATTAACTCTTGAGGACTGGTTCCACTTTGGCATATCCAGTAGTTTTATATTTAGAAGTTTAATCAGTTTCTTTCTAATCCAGGATCTCAACGAGATTAATCTCTGCAGTCGCTTTGATATGACTATCTGTTTTTGTGGGTTTTTTTAAAAAACAACAACAGCTCATATGTCAGAATAAATCTCAGTGTCAGATACCGTTCTGGATACAATTGTAGTGTTGTTGTTTTCACACAGCATGAAAATAGTCTTCATGGAAGAAGATTAAGAGCAGTTGCTTTTCTAATTAGCCTTTGCGTGAGAATTCTCTTCCGGAGGAAGATTCAAGATCTAATTAGATTTCAGTGTTTGTTACTTTTTTAAAAAGGTGTAGATACACTCAAATACCCCAAAGTGACAAGGAATCCTGTAGCACCTTATAGACTAACAGATGTATTGGAGCATAAGCTTTCGTGGGCAAAGACCCACTTCATCAGATGCATGTAGTCTGACGAAGTGGGTCTTTGCCCACGAAAGCTTATGCTCCAATACAACTGTTAGTCTATAAGGTGCTACAGGACTCCTTGTCGCTTTTGCAGATCCAGACTAACACGGCTACCCTTCTGATACTCAAATACCCAAGTGATTGGTACAGTCTGAATAAAGCGACTATTCATGGATTTTGTTTTGCCTTTCCTCGTCGCTCTGAGATGTGATCCGAAGAAATGTTCTTGCTCAAATGTAGAATTTTCAATTAAAATTTTTTTTTACTATGAATCTTAATTCTGGTAGCTTTATTCACAAATACATCAAAGGGTATTAAAGCTTTTTGCAAATGGGTTGTTCAGAGGGTTAGTAGTGAGATCAAGCAAGAGCCTTTCAAGTCACTGATTCAGATGCAGCATAGACTCTTAGCAACTATGACTATGTGAATTGAGTTTTTGGTCTAAACCCAGAGGACACAAGTTCAAATTTAAATTACACCCACATGTGTACGCACACAGTTTAAACTGACACTTTCTCGGCAGTTCAGTAGAGAGGACAGGATTGAAATGGCATGGAAAATGATTCACCGTCTGCCATTTCAGAATTGAGACTACTGCTACTGCCTCCCACGCTGTACATTGTGTGTGTGCGCGTTCATGCGTGTCCATGCATGTGCATTGCAGGCTTCACCCCCTAGGGCTGTCAGTCTTGCCACCTATATAATCCCGAAAGTCAAACAAGCTCTTCGGTAAAATAGCAAGTCCTTGACAATGGTTTGATGCTGCATTTTTCACCTAAACTCATGAGCCAAACCCTGAGATCCTTCAGGCAAAATTACCACCAGCTTTTTACTATGGGTTTCCCAATTTGGCCTTTCAATGGATGGCTGTTTGAAATTCTAAACAATCCTTACATAAATTATTATACAGTAGTCACCAGTAATATTTAAGTTGGGATTTTACAGTGTCAAAGGTCTAGTTGTCTGGTAACTGTAAATGTTATTCCCAAATCGGAGCCAGTAAAATCTCCTGGGTTATATTCCCATCTCTCCTATTTTGACACATGACCTCTGGCAAGTTGCTTTTGGGGCCTCAGTTTGCCATCTAATACTTGTCTACTCCCAAGGGTATTGTAAGGTGAATTGTTCTTTGTCAGGGGTTTTGAGATCCACTGGTGAGGGGGACTGTAGAAATGTAAATTTTTCATAATAATGAAGCTATCTTAAGTGCAGCAGCTGGAGAAACTGATTTTAGGGCAGCAAAGGGCTAGTGGATTGGGCACAGAGCTAGGAGTGTGGAGACTTTGGGTTCTGTTTCTAAGCCTACCACTGTCTTGTGTTGTGGCCTTGGGCAAGTCACTTAAAGGTTATGAACCTCAGTCTCCCCATCTGATGTGGGGCTATAACACTTCCCTGCCTTCAGTTTGGGATCTGCAGATGAAAAATGCTTTTATTGTATAAAGAGTTATTATTAAGTCATCAACAACTGCCACCAAAGAAAGGTGTAAAAAAAAAAGTCTGTTTTGATTACATTCCCTGAGCCAAAAACAAAATACGTGAGGCATTTTTAGCAAGCTCTCATTACCAGTTGATTGCATTGGGTGGCATAGTGTACACAGAAGGAGAATTCAGGATGTCCTAAGAAGAAGGTACAGTTTTTCTTTTCCTTTCTGTTTTTTTTTTTTTTTTTGATCCAGGTTGTTGCAGCTCCAGAGAACCATTATAAGCACAGACTCTGAACTTCCAGATGAGCTTCTTTATGGCAGAGCAGGTTACTTGTATGCTTTGCTCTATTTGAATACAGAAATTGGTCCGGACACTGTACCACAGTCTATTGTTAAAGAGGTAGGAGGACACTTTGTATTCTCAGGTACTACAGTGTCTTTAAGGCTGAACCATATATATTTCTTCACTTAAAATATAGGAAAGAAAATATGAAGCAGACTTCCTTCTAACCTGAAAAATAAAGACTTCCTGGAGTAGTTTAGTGGGGAAAAACACTTGGGACCTGATTCTGCTTTTATTTACCCTGCTATTACTTCAGTAGAGTTACACCTAACTTATACCAGCATGAGGTCAGAAACAGGTCCTCTCTGTTTAGCACTTGCCTGGGAAGGACTTCACTTGTCAGTCTAACTTTTTGTATAATAGTTCACATATATAGTAGTAAAGCTAGATGCAATGAAAGGAAAGAGGATATAAAATGTGTGAATTCTTTTACAGAAAAAAATCTGTACTTAAGTATACAACTCAATTTGTAAAATGTTATACCTTTAAACTAAACCTTAATTATATGGTGGGGCTGGAAGCACTTCCCATTAAGATTGCCTGACACTTCCCATTGTAAGCCTGTTTTTCAGTTGCTGTCAGACTTTAACCAATTGAGCTGAAACGTGCACCAAAGAATTCTCATCTATACTTTAAAAGCTCTAGTTCCTCCATGCTTTGGAGCTGGGACTTGAAATTTGGCATGTGGAGAGGCCTTTGTTGCCCTTTGTAGTTCCTGTGAAAATTTGAGGGTCAGTATGTGTGGGAGAGGCTGAGACTGAGGCAAGAGCTGGGACTAAGAACCAGTGGGAAAGAAAAGTTGGCTGGAGGAGAGACGTGCTGAGAAGTTGAAAAATATGGTGAGAACTAGGACTGGTTGGTGATTACTTGGGGGTGGGAGGGAGGGAGATGGTAAGACTCTGAAATTGGTGGAGAGCCCAGTGAAGGAGATCGGGACTGAAAGCCATTGGGAACATGTGTGTGGGTAGACTAGAGGCCTCAGTAAGGGAGAGAGACAGACCTATCAGCTAAGGAAAGAGGAGGGGGAATTGGGACTCATTGGCAAGTAGTCTGGGACTGAATATGGAACCAAGGGTGGGGAAGAGGCCTACTTGGAGGGGATGGAGCAGAAGGGGACGTTCTGAAGAGGGGCTGGGGAATTGCCAGAATATAGGGTTGCCAGGTGTCCGGTTTTCTACTGGACAGTCCAGTACTTGCGCCCTTTTTTCTGGTAGAAAAATTCAGAAAATACCGGACATGTGCAGTGTCCAGTATTTTCTGAATTCCCAGCTGGGTGCCAGACGGAAGCCTGGCAGGGGCAGGGGAGCGACTGGGAGGCAGGGCATGATTGGCACTGGGAGTCCTGTGGTCACGTGCAAAAGTGGGGGAGGGGAGGCTGGGATTCCCCCCTCCCGGCTTCTGCACGCAACCACAGGCTCCCAGCGCCAATCGCGGCCCCCACCTCCCAGCTGGGAGCCTCTGGCTGTGTACAGAAGCCGGGCGGGGGAAGGGCTCCTAGCCCATCCCGGCCCGGCTTCTACTAGCAACTTGTCTCTCAAGGGAATGCCTGCCAGGGGCGTGGCCCCTTGGACTCCGGCTGCGATCAGTGGCTGCACTCCCCGCCTCCTTCCCCCCATCACCAGCTCTGCTTCCCGCCCACCTTCCTCTGCCCCCCCTCCTCCCGTCCAGCGCTGTGGCCCCTGACCCTCCTCAGCTCTGCTTCTCCCCCTCCCCATTCCTCCTAACCCTGACCTGGCCTCCTTCTGGCCAGCAACACCCTCCCCCCATCCCCATGATCAAGGGTGTCCGTTTTTTTGGCAGGGTCTACCTGGTACCCCTACCAGAAAAGCTTGTGCTCACTACAGATCACACCCCTCCAAAGTTTGGAATGCAACTGAGTGTTCCGGAGTCTCACCATTCCTTGGTTGTCAGGAAACGTGTCTGCAAGCCACCGATGAAGAGTCACATCCCTCACACAACTGCTGCTATCCATTACTCCATAGTTCAAATGGCAGAGGTCTGTGTGTTGGAGCTAAAGATTCCAAATCTGTAGCTGATCAATGTGGATATCAGTATGGTACTACCACATGATGGAGTTTCTTTGATCCTGCCCCTGCCTCCCTCCAGTTTTGTTTTAAAAAAGCCTTAGGGAATTGCATCCAAACAAGCAATGTTAAAAGAACATCAATAAGGTTTCCAATTAAAGTTGTCTTAGTTAAGGATTAGAGGACAGTTCTTTAGGATCACTTTTAGCTGTCTTTACCTCAAATCCATCCTGTTCTTGCATCCCATGCCTCATTCACTGTACACCTTCCAACTTCTACAACAAATGAGGCAGGTGACCTATACACAACAGCCTCTGTCATTACACAACCCTGTTGATCTCAGCACAGATTCAGCCTGTGCACTGAATGAGGCAGGGGTCCTTTAGAAAAAAAAAAGTGATTATGTAACTAAAGACTATATTATAATACACATGCACAAGGGGGCATGAATTAAGGTTAGGGCTTTTTACTGTATGGAAAAAAATAGTTTTCCTGACATTAAAAAAAACTATGGCTTAATGGGATAAGAAAATATGACATGAGGTAGGGCAGAGATAGACTTGTATATCATGTCAAGTTCTTTAATGCATTCTCTTTAGTATTGTGTCTTAAAATTCTTTGTAAAGTAGTCCTCTGTAGAAAAAGAAAACCATATTAAAGGCAAGGGTGTGTTCTATTTCCACATTAGGTGGTGGATGCCATTATTGAGTCGGGTAAAAACTTGTCAAAGGAGGAACGCAAGGCTGAACGCTGCCCTCTGTTGTACCAATGGCACAGGAAGCAGTATGTTGGAGCAGCCCATGGCATGGCTGGGATTTATTACATGCTGATGCAGGTAGGAAAAGTAGTGTTCCAAGGTAAGGTTCTTTTGTATCAAACAGTAGTTAGAGTTTCACTCACTTGACAATAATGGTCCCTAAAACACAGTAATGTATGAACATTGTTAACGGCTTCATTGTGCATGTCACTCTTCCAACATAGTTCTTGGATCTTAATCTTCAGTTGTCATTTATCTCGCCTCTTTTCCTTTTTCATGGCATTGATCTTCCTGGCAGAAATGCTCCCTTTCTCTGTTCTGCCTGCGATCTTGCCTACACCAACCACCAGTTTGAGTTTATTTCCCACTATCTCAAAATTCCAGAAAACTACACTGTCTAAAACACCTTCATTCTGTTGATCTCTAGCTTGATTTATTCTGATGTTCTCCACTTCCTTGGGTTGTTGCCCACAACTCTGCCCTGCCTGTTGCCCTTAACCAACTTGCTGTCATCTTTACTCTCCCTTTTTCCTGACCCTCAGATGCCATCCTCCCCAAGTCCCACAGTCACTCTCAGGGGAAGCTGACATTTGAATACAGGCAGTTTATGCCTCATCTTCATATTAGTGATGAGATCTGGAAATAATTTTATCAAATGTCATTGTACAAAGGCGGCTGTTGGGCTGCAAAGTCTAATTTATCCCCCTCTCTCATTTCCAAAGGTGCTGGCAGTCTCTGTTTTGCCTCAAGTAATAGCTAGATTCTTATTTGTTCATGCAGAGCACTTTTTCCCAAGCCAAAGTGCAAGGAATTTGCTTCCTTTCAGTCTTAAAGAGTAATCTAATTTACTGTGTCCTCTCTCTGACCTCCTCAAGAAAACACTTTTTCCCAAGAAGTTTCTTCATCTTTTCTTCCCTGGTCCTGTTTGGCCCCTCTAATAACATCCTTTCCCTTAGGAAAACTGCCACCTCTTCCCTACCCTTTCTTCTTTCTTTGCTGTTTCAGGTGGTATTGCTGGTTGTAAGTGGCATCTACTCACATTATAAATCTAGGCAGTGCTGTAATTTTTTCCTCTGTAAGACTGCTGCTTTGACAATTACTATAAAACTGTTATTTATAAAGTTTTAGGTTTATGCCTTTTCACTGTTTGTTAAATGTTGACTCAAAGTTCAGTCACTTCCTGCAGAAGGAACAAGATGATAAGTGGGATTTAGCCAGTACTAGGAGTACATTTTGGCCAAGAACTTAGGAGGAGTTTTATTTCTTTCTTTATTCTAATCCTACTTTGTATGTACATACTACCTGTGATCTGAGGAACACTAGCCCTTTACAAGCAGTTCCTCACAACATCATGACAAGGTTAGTAAGTATTAGGGATGTTAGAAAGTGGCTGTTTTACTAACTGTGTACATTTCTTAGTGTTTGCATGATTACTTGATGCGCCTGGGGGCAGGGCCAGCAACCAGTGCGCTTCCAGATCCACTCCTAGGAAGCCCCTATCACCCTGCACTGCTGCCTCTATATCAGAGGTAGCAGCTTGGGGTTGCAGGCGGAAGCCAATCTGCAAGGGGAACTGATTTTAAAAATCGAGTCCTCCTCAGACAGAGGCTACTCCAGCATTCCACAGAGCAGCCTTTGTTCGCAGGGAGCTTGGGCCCCCCCAAAGACGGGGACTGCTGCTGCTACCCCACGCTGCTGCCTCTGATATAGAGGCAACAGCACGGGGTGTCAGCTGGCTCCCGAGTACTCTTCATGGAAAACTAGGACCAGGGGTTGGAACTGAGCCAGCATGCCAGTCCGAGTGTTAAATGCAGAGCTTGTGTGGGTGGGTGGGGCGGTTAACCAGGACTGTTAACTGACAAGCAGTTGCTTTTCAGTTAAACAGTTAGCTGGCTAGCCACTACTATCTCTAGTAAGTATTACTATAGGTGGATGAGCCAAGGCACAGCAATATTAAGAACAGTGAGCTAGTGGCAGATCTGAGATTTTAAACCAAGAATTTCAAGGCCAAGTCCCCTCCTCTAATCATTAAATAAAACTCTTTCCCTCCATCTTTCCCTCCATCTAACAGTTTTTAGTTCATTAGTAAGTGTGTGTCTTTAATAATTACTCTATTATTTATATTGACCTATTTTGCTTGGTTCTGTCCAAATACAGAACAAAAAAGATGGCCCATCTCAGAAAGCGTATGATTTAAGGCCAGGTCTGTACTACAAAGTTCTGTCGGCATAGTTACGTCGTTCAGGGGTGGGGAAAGACAATGCCCTCTAGTTGACAGAGCTTTGCCAGCCAAGCTGCCATGATAAACACTGCTGTCCCAACCGAAAAGTGTGTCAGTTGGAATAGCAGGTATCCCTTGATGAAGTGGTGTTACTATAAGGGGTGTTAAATTGCAGTTATCTGACTAATCGTGTAGTCAATAGAATTTGTATCGATTACACGATGAGTCAATAAGGACCACTGTGGAGAGCCACAGCCAGGGTAGCTCCAGGAGCCAGCTTGAGCCGGGACTGAGCAGTCCAAGGCCGTGCCAGCTCCCGGAGCCACCTGTGCTGCGGTTCTGCATTTTAAATGTAGTAAGAGCTGTTGGGCTCTTACTACATTTAAAATGCAGAGACGCAGTGTCCTGGACCAGTGCAAGCCAGAACTGCTTGGTCCTAGCTGGTGCTGAGTCCATCAGCCCCTATTGGCAGTGTCCAACCTTGTCCACAGCAAACTGGGGTTGCTGCCGGAACAGCCTCTGTGTATGGTGGACAAGGCTGGCCGCAGGCAGAGGCTGTTTTGTAGCAGCCTCCCTATCCCTCCCCTGCTGCCTCTGATAGAGGGAGTGGGGGGCGGCTGGCAGCACCATGGAGCCAGTGCTGGGGGGAACCGGATTTTAAGCCAGCTTTCCCCAACACCAGCTCCTGTTCTCCCCTCCTCACCCCGCTGCCTCTCAGAGAGGCAGCAAGGGGAGGGGGAAAGTGAATAATTGATTACCTGATAAGCTTATGCAGAGCCCCTTTGGGGTTCTGCCAGTACACTGGTCTCCCACCTCTGCTGCCTTGCCCACCTGTGACTGTAGTCCTAGTTCTAGGGAGCCTGCTTCAGACGGATCACTGGATGTTCAATCCTGGGATTGGAGCACTGAGCATCATGGCCTCCTGCTGATGCTGCTGGGTCCAATCCTGCTGGGAGGGGTCTGACACACCACTGGGTCCGAATTGGTACTCCCTTGCTGGCTCTGTGCTTAGGGCAGGGGACCTTCCCTCCAGGCCCTAGTGATAGCCCTGAGGTTATCACATAGGCCACAGCTGTGTGTTGTTTGGGCCAAGGGTGAAAACTTATCTGGACTGAACTAGATGACCTCTTGAGGTCCCTTCCAGCTCCACATTTTTGTGCTTTTATGGAGAGCTGATGGATTTATGTGAGTACCTGCGATTAACAGGAAAACAATAATGCCTACTGATAGCATAGTAGTGGACTGTAGGCCAGCAAAGTAAGCATTCCTTGTTGGCTGTAAGAAGAAAAACACGGTGAATAGATATTGCAGTTTCAAAGTGAACGTATTTGAAAGCTGTAGATGTTTAAAGTCTTCTCCTTTGGCTCTAGGTGTGTGAATTGCAGGAGGGTGTTGCCCTATGAAATGCAGGTCTACAGAAGCACTGTAATAAAATTGAGCACACTGAGCAATAATTTAAAAAGAATTAGGAGGTTCCTGTCACTGGCTGAGTTATTGGGTCCCATCTACCCAGGAGGCTTTCAGGAATTTCAGAGATCATGTGGGCTTGGAAAACAATAAAGCCTTATTTTGATGAATATTAATGAGGAACACCTGGAAACCCCACAATGTACTTACCAGTACCTTTATACTTAACTACTTTCCGGACTTCACCTAGCAGTAGGCATGTAACTCAGTGTGTATGTTTTCCTCTCTGGCAAGAATGTAAATCCTATTAAATTTAATGTGGAGTCCTGGGGAGTATGTAGGAGAAGAATAGAATTCCTCAGGTCAGATTTTTCAAAGTTATTTAGGTGCCTTTAGATTCACAAATGCACCTACTAGGATTTTCAAAAGCACTTCTCTGCATCATTAGGCACCTAAATAAATATGGTAAATCTGGTCCTTAATGTCTGTTTTCTGGATGTGATTTTTCCCAACCAACTGTTGGGCTGCCTGTGTTAGATCCTGTCACTCAGTTTAATTTACTTTCTTCAGCTGTCCATGGGTTTAAGAAGCTTTATGCTGAAAATACTTCACCTTCATTAACATTTAGACAGATGGGTCATTGGCCACAGCAGTAGGGACACCTCAGCTGGGAGAATCATGCCAGGTTTATATTGCATAAAGTTAGGCCATTGTTTTAAAACCACATAGGGTTTAGGTTGCTTTTATCTGAGAGTATGCTATAGATAACCAAACCACTTTCCTCCTTAAGTGCTCTCTTTTAGTGTAAAGCATTGATAAAGGTCTAGGAGTTTTCTATTCTAGTTCTGTCACAGTCAGACTGGATCCTCTTGATGTAAGTCACCTTCTCATAAGGATATTGTGAGGGTAAATGACTGAAATGCTCATAAAGAGCTTTGAAATATGCACGTCAAAGTCAGTACCTATGCATGTTTGTGTATGCAAAACAAAATAAAGAATTGTGTTTTAGTGAGTGATTGTTTTGTTCTTAGCCAGTTTCAAATGTGGATCAGGAGACCCTGACAGAGATGGTGAAGCCAAGCATTGACTATGTCCGTCATAAAAAATTCAGATCTGGGAACTATCCATCATCATTGAGCAATGAAACTGATAGACTAGTCCATTGGTGCCATGGTGCACCGGGAGTCATCCACATGCTTATGCAAGCTTATAAGGTAAGTCATTCTCTTCTACCCTTGCTCACACATCCTCATGCATTCGTACGTCTACAGAGGTGATTTCTGATCTTTAGGCTTCTAGTTTTTAAATCTTGGTCTGTATGGTTAGGCTCTTAAAATCTGCAGATCAAGCCACTTACTAAGTCACTATATTATAGAAAGGGTAAAGAAAAACAGAGACTGGAAGTTAATGGTAGCTGCTGAGGGCTCAGCCCTCCTGGAAATTGGGCCATTTATTTTGGAACCCAACTTTAGGCTCCTAGTTTTAAAATATTGACCTATGATTTTTGAGTTTTTATTCCAAAAGGTAAAGGTGCCTTAGATTTTAGAAATCACTCTCAACCACCTTTTACTTTAATGATTGTAGTATTATTAAGATCTAGTACTTACTGCTGATGTCAGAACAAATATCCCAGGTGCCTGTATCCTATCACTGTAATTTAGCACTCGCCTCGTCTTTGTTCCAATGTATCCTCACTGGTTCTGCTGTTGTTTTCAGATTCTGGAGCTCTGAGTCACAGAACATTAGTAAGCGAGCAGTTTAATTAAATTTATGCAAATTGATTCCTGTTCTTGACAAGCCTTCTTGGCAGGTTCTCTGGTTGGTCTCTGAGTCTACTGATGAAAAGCATTCATAGCTATCAGAATAATTAATGTGCACTGCTTCCTGAAATTTGAACTGTAAACCTCCTACAGTGTTGCTGAATGCAACAGCAACCATAGGAGCATGTGCTGTGGAGTTTGAAAGGAAAGGTGACTGGTCATTGCAGAAACTCATTTTTCTCTTTCCAAAGTGATGCTTTCTCAGCACAAAATGTTGAGGAGTTGAGAGAGTCAGGAACATTTTTCATTGGCAGGCTCTTCTTTGGTCCTGCCTTTTTAAGAGGTTCATGTCACACGATCAGCTTCTTTTTACTTTTCAGTCTCCTTTCTTAAATAGCAATATAAAAAAGTAATTGAAGCGATAGTCCATAGATCATCCTCCTTGCTTTGCCATATGAGGGATTTAGGTAACGGTGAGTAACTCCTTCGAAACTAGAACCAATCATCCAGCCTTCAAATTAAGTCACAAAACTGGATTGTCCTCATGTGTTGAAAGAGAAGCTGTTCAGATAATGAGACGTTTTCTCTGCCCCTTTGATCGTATTTTACAAAGCTTACGAAATTATTTATAAAAAACTCCTTATATTGATTGTTCTTGTTTAATGACAACCGCTGTCATATCAAGGCTTTATAAATCTCCGAGGCTTGGTCTGCACTACAACAGAAGGTTGAATTAAGATATGCAACTCCAGCTACGTTAATTACATGTCTGGAGCTGACATACCTTAAATTGCATTTCTGTGCTGTCCATACAGCAGAAGGTTGACGAGAGCAAATGCTCCTGTCATCTTCTCTTACTCCTCATGAGGAGCAAGAGTATTGGCGCCAATGTCACAACTTGGACATGGGAGTAGTTTAAAAGAAAAAGGGAAAGAGAGAGAAATGCTTTGGAGAGAATATAGAATTGAAGATACCAATCTTGTGTTTTCTTTTGGTCATGTTTTCATATTCATAAAGTTGTCTTAATTTCCTTTTTCTCATGCACAGAAGGGAAAGCAGTTTGCTGAGAGGGGGAAATTTATCGCTGTGATGGGTGGATTATAAATAGCTAGAGAGTGGATGAAACTTGCCCTTTACCCCTTTCTCTCTTGGTGAGTAGGTTGGTTGAATGTGAGTGTTTTCTTATTCCATAGACCTTTAAAGAGGATAAATATTTGAAGGATGCCATGGACTGCAGTGATGTCATCTGGCAGAGAGGTTTGCTGAGGAAAGGGTATGGAATCTGCCACGGGACTGCTGGCAATGGCTACTCCTTCTTATCTCTCTATCACATAACTGAGGACAAAAAGTACCTCTACCGGGCTTGCAAGGTGGGATTTACTGTATCGCTTCTTCTCTGCTGGCTACAGTCTTGTATGAATTTCTGTGTGATCGCAAAAGTCATATACCCTAAGAGAATAAAAAGGAATAATATTTCTGTAACTTTTTTTAAATTCTCAAAATGTAGGTACAGGTTGAACCTCTCTAAACTGGGAGTGTCTGGTCTGACAAAATCAGTGACCACAAATGTTCCTGGACCACAGTGTCGTGGTGGAGGGCTGGAGGCAGGAGCCCTGTTGGTGTTGGGTTCCCAGCCAGGCTGGCTGCAGGCAGGCTGGTAGCCCTGTCGTGGGAGTCAAGCGGGGCTGGTGGCAGGGCGTCCAGAAGTATGGTGGGGCTGGCAGGGAGGGAGTTGGCCAGGAGGCTGGGCCAGAAGTGGAGCTGGGTGAGGGGGCCACTGCCAGAGGAGCCAGAAGTGACCTCCCCAGTCCAGTAAAATCCCTCATTTGGGACAGGTCAGGTCCCAAGGGTTCCAGACAGAGAGGTCCAACCTGTAGTATTTTAAATCAGAAATAGGAGTGGCCTGAAAAGATACTTACTCTAAAAATAGAACCATACGAAAGAGCTGCCTGCCCCCACCCGCACACACACAGAAATATGCACCCGGAGCCCATAAACGTGTAACCTGGGGCTGGGTAAAATACAGCCAGGGGGCTGGATCTGGCCCGCCAAGCCACCGGATCTGGCTCGCGGACCACCCTGCTGGGCCCCCCGGCACACAGCTGCACCGTTTAAAGTTCATTCCCTGCCCCTCTGCTCGCAGGCAGGAGCTTCGTGAAATCTCCTGCCCCCAGCCCATTCCTCAGTGCCTAGTGGCCAGAAACAGCTGGCCAATAGGAACTGACCTCAGCCAGTCTCTCCGCTCCTGTTGGCTGGAAACAACCAACCAATAGGAGCTGAGAGATTGGCCTGGGAGATGGGGGCAGCAGCAAGCCTTTTCCCTCTCCTACATGGAGAGAGCAGCCTGCAGTTTCAAGTGATCTGGGGCTGCAGCAGGCAGAGAGCCCAGCCTGCCTTGGGGGTGCTGCAGGCTTAGGTAAGTGTCTCCCAGCCAGAGCCTGCCTCTGGCACCCCAGCACCTCCTGCACCCTAACTCCCTTCCCCAGGTCACCATCCAAACCCTCTGCACCCCCTGCCACTGGTCACAACTCCCTCCCAGGTCCTGTACCCCCTTCTACCGCCCTCCGCCAGGCCCAAATCCTCTCCTGCACCCAAACACTCTCCCAGACCTTGCACCCCATTCCCCTGCCCCAAGTCACCACCTGCAGTCTGCACCCCCTTTTTCCCGGTCACAGCTCCCTCCCAGACTTTGCACCTCCTCCCCGTGCCCTTTTCCCAGGCCAGGATCCTCTCCTGCACCCATGCCCCTTCCCGGACCCTACACCCCTATCCCCTGACCCGGGTCACAACCCCCTCCTTTGCCAAACTCAGACCTCACACTATTTCCTGCCCCCCCAGTCCTCTATCCTATGCACTCTTCTGTGCCCAACCTCCATCCTAGACCCCGCACCCAATCCCCAGAAAAGTGTGGTCTTTGACCACTTTCCAAAATCTTGGAGTGGCCCCCCACCAAAAATTATTGCCCACCCCGGTGTAACCCCTGTATTCTTCAGCAGTTACACATTTACCTAAATAAACACATTTTAACATCCATAGTACCGTGTTGAATTCTAATTTATCTTTATCCTCACAGCACCTGTGAGTTAGGGAGGTGCTATTAATCCATTACAGATGGATCCATGTGCTATTACAGATGGGGAACTGAAGCACAGGGAGACTGGCTTATCCAAGGCCATACAAGATGTCAGACCCATGTCTCCCACTCACAGGCTAGTTCCCTTATCCTGGACCAGCCTCCTCTTTTAATCAGTTTAAGTTTTGTCATATGCCCTTTGTGGGGGGACAGGATTGTAATGAATGGTAATATATTACAGACACTTTGGGGTCTGGAGTTTTCACTGTTCTGATGCAGTCTTAAATCTTTAAGGGAGAGACTTTCAGAAGTGCTACGGCACTGTTTAAAGTTTTTTCCTTTATGCAGCAAGATGTGCAGTATAGGTACCTACACCTACCTATCTAGATAATTGGATGAGTCCTATCACTATAGTATCAGATCACACTGAAAGCATGAGGCTGAAGATAGAAAAACCACCCAAGAATCCTTGATAACAGCAAAGCTTCTTTTAGGCTATTTCGTACACTGATAAGAGGGACTTGGAGGACAGCAGGGGTTGAGACTTATCAAGTCAGAGAGAGATCCCTTGCCTGAATGCTTCAGTTTTCTGGCTTTTCAAATAATACAGTTATTTAATGTATTTTTGTTGGGCATGCAATAGATTTTCCCATTAGTTGAATAAACTTGCCTTCCAGTGGATGCCTTTGAGCTTCTAGGTTGTGTGTATCCGGGATGGTTGATTTTTTTTTCCTGCAGAATAAAACTGTACCCATATAAATGGAAAGACTAAGTAGTTAGCAGAGGTAGAGTCTGTCCCTGCCTCTTCAGTCACCTAATTAGCAGCAGGAAACAGAAAGTGAGGGTAAAAGCATTTTTAGCACAAATGCAATTTTTGAAATCAGAAAGGATTTCTTTAGAACTGCGTGTCTATATGAATGGAAACTAGATGGCAGCCTAAACTGCTTTCTTGATGAACGAGCCTGCCTGGTTTTCTTCTCCATTCCCCTATACCTCTGACTTGGAGCTAGGAACTTTTGAATTATAATCCAGTTCTGATACCAATTCCCTTCAGAAGCTTTGAGCAACTCACTTAACCTCTGCTTCAATTCCCAGAATATGAAGTATACTTTGCCATTTATGGATGCCATGAAATTCATTAAAAGGTTAGAAACACTTTGCAGACTGAAGTCCAGCTCTGCTTTCCATTACAGGGAGATTTGTAGACTTTGGTGGGAGTCACACCTGTTTAACTGAGGACGGCAGAATTGGGCCTAAAAATTATTTGAGCTGAGTATTAACACTTTGTCTCTTCTAAAAGCATCCCCTTCCTCTCACTAAGTGACAGAGTTATTTTTCAGGAATGTGTGCGAGGGAGGAGGGGAAACTTTCTTTTTGCTTCTGATTGAATTGATTCTTGGTCTAGTCTTGTGGCTGTTTGTCGTGGGTGCAGTAGAACCAAATGACGACAACAACAAAATCCTATAGCTAGAATCTAGTACAAATGGTGCAATGGTGACCTCTTCTGAGAAGGAGAAGCTATTCTCTGTAAGCCTGTTCAAATTACAGAGGAAATTTGTTTAAATAGATAGATGCTTTGCAGAAGTGTTCCAGTAATAGAGGATGACTCCAAGCTGAAACATTTTAGAAAAACAAAGATTTTAATAAGCTCAAGGAAAGAACAGGGGAATAGGTGGGGCCACATACATTTCTTCTGAGAGGCCCATAAAAGAGCTTTGAAACTGTTGTTGCTGTTAAAAATCTTTTGCAAATAACTAATGTTAGCCAAGTACTTGCAGCATTCCCTGTACAAAGTATACTAACTTAAGCATATTGGGAAAAGGACACTATTTTCAGGAGTGTTTTCTGTCCAGTTGAGGTAGAAGATAGAAACTTGTTGAAAACGAGATTGATAGTCTTAATGATCCAACTGTATTTACAGTGATTTTTCCATAATGGTCAGAGTGAATGAAATATGGGACTTGTATATTGAATATTCTAAATTGAAGTGGTGAGCAATGTAAGGAAACAGAAATGTGATTAATGGGCATTACTTGTGACCGCAAGGAGAGGGAGAAATTGTTGCCATTGTGGTGCATCCTTTGCTTGCCCTTGAAATTGACATAAGAATATATTGTTGCAGCATTTTTTATCCCCCTCCCCCGCCCAAGATGTTCAAGAAGAAGAGTAAATAAATTCCACCCTGCTAATTGAACTATAGTACCATGTAGTAGATTTCAGTTAATCTGCATTTCTAGGTTCCTGAAAAGTAATTGAAGTCTTATCCTAGTTGGGGTAGGACAATTTAATCTTCGATACTGATTGCAGTTTGTTTCTCTGATTGAGCCTCATTGCATTTTCTATACATTAAAAGAAGTCTGTTCAAGCTTGCATCTGTATACATACACACTTTAATTCACTCTGTTTTCCTTTTTCTGCCTGTTGCACAGTTTGCAGAGTGGTGTTTAGAGTATGGTGCACATGGATGTCGTATTCCTGACCGACCCTACTCTCTATTTGAAGGTAAAGTATTGTTGCTGCAGGCTGTGTTGTATTAGGAAGAAGGACAATCTTGTGTTAAAACCTGTGACTGAGTGTTAGGAACGTCGGTGAGTTTTCCTTTATTGAGGAAAACCTTTTTAAAAGCTGCAGTCTACATAATTCCAATATAAAACTGGTGCCACTGGGTATTGGATGTGAAACTGGTTTATTCATTAACCTCTCCTGTGTTTGGAACCCTCTTGAGTCAAAGCAAGTTGGAGTCTGGGAAATTGGATAGCAGCTGTGCATCACAGAGCTATTGTGTTAATTGTAATTACTGAAACAAGCAGAAGACTGGAATTGTAACAGTATTGCAGATTAGTAATTTTTCTCTGTGTCTTTTTGTGTAAGAAAACTCATCTGTTAGGCCTGGTTAGGGTCAGATTTAGTTCTGTTAGCCCCTCTTTCTTGATCACCAGTATTAGCCAAACTCATCCAAACAGCTAAAGAAAAGAAATGCTGTATTTTGATTAAAGATTTTCTTCGGGTCACTTACATAGATAAAAAATGAGCAAGTAGAAAAGTAAAGATTATATTTTTCTAATGTTCTCTTGTAAATCCTTATTTTATGTATGATTAAAACAATGTTTTGCCCTTAAAAGGCCTTAAAATAGCTTTATCATTCTTTGAAAGTGAACCCAATGCACCACCTATCACAAGTACGGGGAACTGCAGAGGATTTAATAGAAGAGCGGTTTTTTTGGTTGGTGTTTTTTTGTTTAAGAACAGTACTTCAAGTTTAAGGGCTTTTGTGTGAGCAGCAGTTGTGTGCAGTTCGTCCAAATGCAGTACAGGTAAAGGATATGATTATAGTGCTTGTATTTCTGTTGTTATGCTCTGAATTAACTGCTGCTTTCTGCAGCAGTTGTGACTGTCTTTATATTTGGTGGAAGCAACGTCATCTTTGCAGTTATTTGTAGAAGAAGCTTAGAAACTCACTGAGAATGTGGTACAGAAACAATCCACTCAGGGCTGTCTAGGAGTTAATGTGACCCACAGCGACACAAAATGGAACAACGTGGAGGGATTTTGCCAACTTTTCTTTTCTCTCCATCTTTTTTGTTTGTTTGTTTTTGTTTTTTTGTTGTAATGAACATTTTTCAAGCCAAATGAGTCAGATTGCCCCCTCTGTTGTGCTTGGGCTCACTTTCACACGCACACAAGCAATTTCTTTTAAAGTTAGTAGGAGCTGCAAGAACATGCTATAGGATATAAGTGGGCCTATTATGAAGAGAAGAGCTTTTAATATATTTATTTTTATTGAGCATCTGGGACTCTGAACCAAGAAGACATTTCTATTTAGGGGAACTTTTACTCATTATGCTAAAGTTCCATTATTTAAAGTTAAGCAAATACTGAAGTGCGAAAATGACGATCGGGGCTTTTTTGCGGAAAAGCGTGTCTAGATTGGCCACGGACGCTTTTCCGGAAAAAGAGCTTTTCCGGAAAAGCATCCTGCCAATCTAGACGCGCTTTTCCGAAAATGCTTTTAACGGAAAATTTTTCCGTTAAAAGCATTTCCGGAAAATCATGCCAGTGTAGACGTAGCCTATATGTATAAATTCTTCAGTGATTTTGGCAGTCTTAGGCTTTCTAATACACTGTAACAGACAGATTATTGTAATAGTTTCTTAATTATGACCATGTCTGAGGCTATGTCTACACTGCAGGTATTTGTCAGCAGAGAGCATGCTAATGAAGCGCTGTGTTGTGCAAAAAACCCATTTGTTCAAGATCTCTTATGCCTCAAAAAAGGAGGTATACAGGATCTTGCACAAAAGGGGTTTTTTTGCGCAAAATGGACCCGTCTACACTGCTAGTTTTTGCGCAAAAAGCATCGGCAGAGAATATGCAAATGACAGCATGACAAATGCTAATGAGCGCTTCATTAGCATAATCTCTGCCGACAAATACCTGCACTGCAGACATAGCCTAAGGGTATGAAATTCAGTGTCCAGTAATGGCATAGTTTGCTTGCCATTTCCTGTATTTCAAAGTTTGCCTATTGTAGATAACATCCGTGAGTATGCATTATAAAAGCTGACACACTTTGAGTGACTTCTCACTTACATTCTTGGAGTTAGTTTCTTGTTAAACCACTGCAGCAGCCTCTCCCATATCTTTCTTTTCTGTGAAAGATTAAAAAAAAAAAGTCTCAAGTTTTAAAAATCTAGGTGCAAGAGGTTTGAAGTGAGAATCTTGTTTTTGTTTTGTTTTTAGGGTGGTTGTTTACAAATGATTTTAAGACGTTGTTAATCTGCAATGTTAACATGACTACACATTATGCATCCATATCGGCAGAACTCCATTTACAAGACATGGCAGGTGTCTATGGAGAGTAGCAAGAATCACTCTAAAATGCTTAGATTCTATTATCTTTCCTGGCACCCAAATTTTACTTACCTTAATACTATGTATTTGTATGGCACTTTGCACAACCGGGCCTTGATTTTGATTAGGGCGATTCTTTCTTGCTAACAATAAATACCTTGCTGATCCAGTGGCATGGAATTTGTGACTGTTATGATGATAAACAAGGATTCAGAAAAGAAGGGGCCTTTTTAATTTCAAGAGCTGCCGCTATGGAGCCACAACCTAAATTAGGATAATGGGCTTTTTGATTATTGAAATATGTTGAGATCATGTCCAAAATATGCCAGACTCTTTGCAGACATAAGAGTGTAAATTATTTTACACATCACTGATGAAAATATATTAGAGGAAACACTGATAAGATTCTCTCCCCCCCTCCCCCTCCCCGAGCTGAATGCTGGATGTTTTAAAATGGGTTTGTATATATTTGGTTTGAACTCTTGATTGTTTTTAAATTCTTAGGTTACTGTAATAAGAAATCAATTTGTATGTTTCAGGCATGGCGGGAGCTATTCATTTCCTATCGGACATACTGGTACCAGAGACTTCCCAGTTTCCAGCATTTGAACTTGGGCCTCAAAGGAGAGAAAACAAAGTGAAACAGGACAGCTAAGAGACCTGTTGGATTGGAAACTCCGTGTCAAGAGTGATGAGACTGTCTAGTGCCTCTTACACTGAACCAACTTTAAAGCCTAAATGAGGAACAGGGAAATCCCTCTTCACACCTCTTTCTCCAAAGGACCACTAGTCATTAAAGCATGAATCAGAAGCCATGCCCAGGTTTTATTTAAGTGATGCCTTCAGTGGTGGAAAGAAAGATTAAGTTTTGAACTCTTTTTTTGCAGTTGTTCTTTTCAGGTTTTTCAAGTGTTTGCATGTTTCTTGGTGTGTTCCATAGACGTGAGTCTTTTGTTGTAAGCCAAAAGCTGTTCTCTCAATCCCAGTCTTGTCCCTTTTGTGCATGAGTAACAGTAGCAGCCTCGCTATTTCTGTAATGTGACTATGGCTGAGGTTCCAATTGACCCGATGAATGAGATAGTCCAGTGTAATATAGTGACCAGGTTAATACATGGTTATATCTTAAATGAGCTGATAATTTCCAAACAAAACCTAAAGCTTTCTGCGCTGTACTTCTCTATTTTTTTCATAAGGAACATTTACCCCCCCCACACACCCTCTTCTTTGAGAAGTTACGTTTAAAGAATCTGACTTAAATTTTCAGACATGATTTGTGGTGGCTCCATTTTTACCATGAAAAGCTGTAAGGGACCTGATTTGTGAGACATAGGGACTCAGCACATTCAGAGAGAGAATCCCCTTTAAGATGTCTTCAGTTGGGCCCTGAAAATAGGCCTACCTGCCTACATAAAGTATTTCTTAGTTCCTTAAACACTTACCAGTAGACACCATGGCTATGTCTACACTGGCGCGATCTTGTGCCAGAAGTATGCAAATGAGGCTAAGCATGGAATATCACTGAGCTTCATTTGCATACCTAATGAGCTGCCATTTTTGTGGAAGAGGCTCTTGTGCCAGAAGGAGCTGTCTACACTGCCCCTTCTTGCGCAAGAAAAACCCTCTTGCCATTATGCTGATTATTTTCAGGAATAACGGCTAGAGGGTTTTTCTTGCGCAAGAAGGGGCAGTGTAGACACTTGTGTAAGAGCCTCGTCCGCAAAATGGCGGCTCATTAGGTATGCAAATGAGGCTCAGCAATAGTCCATGCTTAGCCTCATTTGCATACTTCTGGCGCAAGATCGCAGCAGTGTACACATAGCCTGAGAGTGTCTTATCATACCACCACTTCTCAAACATGCAATAGCAAAGAGTGAAACTGGGAGAGCAGTTAGACTTTTCTCGTTAGTACTTTTTGGTCATAACAAGCATATCCACTGAAGGAAGCATGCCATTTACAATATGTAAGTAAACGTGGGCAGACCAGGGTGGGAAGAAGAGAAGTGTCTAGTTATTGGTAATTCAGGAAGGTGCACCACTTCTGAGATGGAAGGAGAACAAATCATTTCCTTTCTTTGTTTTGAATTTCAACAGGTCTAATAGCCCATCCAGTTTGAAAGGAGCTGTAAATGTTAGCAAGCTGAGGGTGATACAAGAGTATTAATAAAACAAATGATCACAATGACCTGCAGTTGAAACTTGTTATGCAAAAAAATAAAATACATACAAAAAATAAAATGAAGATTTGTGTTAAGCAACACCCCCCCATCCTTATGTTCAATAAAAGGACAAACTGTCTTATAGGTCCAGATCTTCAGAAGGCATAAATCAGCGTCGCTCTACTGAAGACAGTGCAGCTGCGTGTACTCTGGAGGATCTGTTGTATAATAATATGTTTTGTTCCAGGCAGAGGGAAGAAGTATTGCATCAAGTATTGTAGCCGGAGCTTGGTCCTGCCTTGAGGGCGGGGGGCTGGACTCGATGACCTCTTGAGGTCCCTTCCAGTCCTATGATTCTAAGATTGACTAGGAAGAGAACTAAGCCTGCTTTTTCCACACTTCACAGTGTTTTAAAATGTTTATGATGTAAGTACGTAGTTTCATCTGCAAAAAGGGGCTTATTAGAAGTGAACATAAGAACGGCCGTACTGGTTCAGACCAAAGGTCCATCTAGCCCAGTATCCTGGAGGGTGGACCGAAGACAATGGTCAAGCGATTTGTCTCTTGCCATCCTTCTCCAGCCTCTGACAAAGAGGCCAGGGACACCATTTCTATCTCCTGACTAATAGCTTTTTATGGACCTAACCTCCATGAAATTATCTAGCTTCTCTTTAAACTCTAAAGTGAAGGTTCCTTTTTGCCTGTTTTAAACAATGCCTTCCCAAACCTGCAGTTTCATTTGGATACAAGCTTTATTCTCTTACTTTGTTCCCTACTCTTGTATGCAGTGTTGCTATTCAATATGCACAGTCCACCATAGGCCTAATGCAGGGCTGGGAAACCTCTAGCCCGCTGCTTAATTTCATCCAACCTGGGTCAAATCTCCATGCCATGGGCTGGAAGCCCCTGAATCTTGGTGCTCTATGGTAGGACTGGAACTGTGCTCCTCAGCGTGGCACAGGGACAGACAATGAGGGTAAGTTCAAGTCTGCATGCATCTGTCCCCACAGCTCCCATTGGCCAGGAACTGTGGCCAATAGGAGCTTTGGGGCTGGCACAGGTAGAGTGCAGAGCTGCCTGGCTCCATTGTGGTAGCAGCAACATTGCAGGGCTGGACAAGGCGGGGTCAGGGGAATTTGCCTTCGCTCTGACGCACCACAGACCGTGAGCCACCTGAGGTAAGCAGCACCCTAGCCAGAGCTAGCACCCCTCACCTCTTCCTGAATTTAATTGACATGTCATATCAATGTGATGGTGATCTTGTCAACACTCAATGAGCCTTCCAGGTATATGTTGACATAAACATGTATGATCTGTGCATGCTCACAATCAGATCCTACGACTTTCTTCAGTTAAAAATAAACACTGGCTTTCCAGCTGGTGTAAATATCAGACTGGCAATCAGTCTGGTGCATTCTGACATCTGTTCCCAAGTTCATTGTAGGGATTATGGCCCTGGTCTTGCCCCCGTCAGTTCTGGGAAGTAACGTTGGTTGGCTGGAGCTTAATGTGCAATATAAGGCACTGTCACTGGCTAGTTTTAAAAAAATACACATTAGCTCTGGTTCATAACAGCTGAGCACCAAACCTCCAATCCACTAGTCAAAAACTGGACAAGAGCAGCCTGTGGTGTGGCAGCATCTCACGCTTTAAACAGGCAACATGCTGGATAGAGTAGGAAACCGACCACTAAATGTGAAGTCTGATTCCCCCGCCTAGCTTTTGCCATGGACCTTCGTTAATGCAAGCTCCATGCACTGGAAGAAGCAGGCATATAGTAGTGCCTAGCTGTGCTTATTTTTAAAAACCCCCAACAAATTCTAGGCTTGTGGTTCCAGAAAGCCCATTGAACTAAAACTTTGGTGTGTCCGCACTTAATGAGCCATTTGTGGCAAAGGAACGGCAGTGATGTTAAAATCAGAGGTCATGTGCATGGGAAAAAAAAGTGCTATATTTTTATTCACTGGTGATACCCGTAAAAGCCTTGCCCTTTTCAAACATGATTAGTGCTTGGGACCCGTAGTCACTGTCACATCACTAACAGCGTGGCACATTAGCAGAGCTGGATTGTAGGGCAGCACTGTGTCGCAAATGGGCCTTTAGGTTGCCAGCTGTCCACTGTTGGACCAGAACACTCAGTCAAAAAGGGACCCCAGTGACTCTGGTTGTGTTGGTAGACTCCTTACCTGGCTCTGCAAGCAGTAACATGGCCCTCGGCTCTTAAGACAAGGAGGGATGCTTGGGGTAGGCTCTGCAGTGCCCATTGGACAGAAACTGCAGCCAATGAGAGTGGAAGAGGAGCACCACCTGCAGGCTGAGGTAACAGCATGCACCACGGAGACCTGTCTGGCTGTACCTCCACCTAGGAGCCGGGGGATATGTTGCTGCCTTCAGGGAGCCACCTAAGGTAAGTGCCACCCGGATTCCACTCCATGCACCACCAATCCCCAGCTGTGTCCTGAACCCTGCCAGAGCCTGCCCAGCGTGGAACCCCCTTCTGAACACCACTCCCCACCAGGAGCTCACTCCTGCATCCAAACTCCCTTAAAGATGCAAACATACACCTGGTGGGAGTTTTAGAACTGCCTAATCTACTGAGATGCCTAATTCCCATTGAGCTCAATAACCATAAGCACTTTTTGTATATTCCACTAGAGCCTACAGTCACGTCAGTGACCGTCATTTTAGAAAAAGGTCCCAAATTTATACCCTCAACCCTCTATTCCCTGCTGCCTCATCCTACCTGTAAGGACCCTACAGCGCCTCCATTTTGCTTTGAGGGTATGAACCAAGATCCCTAAGTCTGGACACCCAGTGTACATCTTGCACCTAAGCAGAGTAGAGCTAGGCCCCAGTCCCCCTTGTAAATCTAGCCCTAAAAATGCCAGAGTTACTCACACCATTTCATTTTTGTCAAACAGGAGGAACAGCTGCACCCAGCATCAAAGCACCCTCATTTATCAGCTAATGTCTTAAAAACAGAGCCTTAGCCACTGCTTTCTCCAGGTGTGCATTAAAACTCCGCACACAGAGGCTACGTCTACACTACGCATTCTTGCGCAAGAAGATTTGCAATTGAGCAACAAAACTTTTGCTCCCCGAAAAGCAAAAGTTTTGCCTCAGCAACTGGTAGCGTAAATGGTGCAGTTCATTGGCAGCAGGCTCCCTGTTGACAATGCAATAATGGTTGGAAGGATTTTGTCAGCAAACTGCGTGTACATTGCCCAATGCTGCATAGAATAGACAAAGCCAAGTCAGACGATAAGAGGCGAGAGGCAGGAACACAGTTGCCTATAAATAGCTTTGCGTATTTGGGAGTTCTATGTTCCTCTGTTTTCTACAAAACTGAGCACCTGTCCAGCTCTCCACTAGTAATAAAACCATTTAAATGCTTGCCTCTCGCTACCTAATCATGTTTATTGCCCTCTTTCTCTGCTCTGTTGCTTAATTTTGCTTTAATAAAATGCAATTTCAATTGAACTTTCTATTGGATCCTTTTTAAGGTAACAGCAGTAGTCACAAGCAGTAGAAGGTCTAACTTCTCCACCTCGTTCCCCATCACTGTTCCCAAGCCACACTGAGCAAAAGAAGTAATAGACATACCCAGATCAATTTTATTTTGCATACATATGAAACATGACCCTATCAAAAGTTACAGGGCTTCTTTCCACCTTTTTTTTTTCCTGTAAACTAAAGGGAAACAAAAAACAAAACCCCCCAAAACTTAGAAACCAAAAGGAGAAGAAAAGCATGCAAGCAATCTGCAAATAATTCTTAGATTTATCCACAGTGCTGCTGTGTTTGCAATTAAGTACCAAACAACTTCACTAGAACAGGAGTTTGACTTCATTGTAAGAGGTGGTTATAATCCACCAACAATAGCAAAAGAAACATTTGAATTGCAGAAAAACTTCACCAGAAGTTGAATTTAAATATACAGCATAAGAATCCACTGGAAAAGGGTTCTTTCTACTCAACGTAATCAGGAAAACAACAAATCTTAGACACATTTAATAATATAAAAGGGTTTAACAACACCTATTCACTCACATCATAGGACCTACTCAAAGAAAAAAGACTCCCTTGATTCAGTTAAAAAAAATAGTGTAAATGCAGCCATATTATGTGATCATAGGCAGCTTACAGTTACTGTTCACCCTAGTTTAGAAAATACATACAACTGTGCTATGTGGGTAAATGGGTCTTTTGACCACATCATACATGTATCTCATATGTTCATAGGGCCTGCATTGCGAAGTCAGAAGCAGCTGCTGCATCCTTACCACCGGCCACTGCAGGAAGAATATTTTAACGGTAATATTCTGAGGACAACATAGTATTGCTGTGATACTTTGGAAATGCATGTTTTTCTACAGTGTTCTTCAATGTAGGTTTCAATGGAAGGGTAATTGGATGAAAGCCACTGGTCTGTGTTATACAGGTCAGACTAGCTTTATCTATTGATCCCTTCTAAAAAATCTATTAAGCCCATGAATAACACTGCAATAGGAGAGTTCACTATGTGCGAGTCTTCACAGGTTTGCACTGCAGGTTTTCCCACCAACATTCTGTTCCCACTGCATACACGTAAGTAGCAAAACCGTATGAGCAACAAGGAGCTCTCAATAGTCAGTGGTCAGGCCTCAATTCTGCAAACATTTATGTGCAATCTTAATTTTCAGGCCCCGAGTACTTGTACTGAAGCCTCCTTGCTTAAGGTTAAGCACATATGTGTTTGCAGGATCTGGCACTTTGGGTACTATAATAATGGGAGCTAGCGAGAGATATGCAACAACAACAAAAAAAGAGATTACAGTAAATTTAGATTGTTTTGTTCAGCCATTATTAGCTGGGTGGAATGGAGAAGAATTTTGCCCATTGATGTCTTTATTACCACCCAATATTAGGACAATCAAAAATATCACAGGTTTCACAAAGTTTGGTTTGCGATTTCACATCAACTCTCTCAAGTTTGCAAAAAAGAAGAACAAAAAAAAATTAGAATTTGATTAGCTGGTTTTAAATCTGCAAAGTAGGCTGTAAGGATAAGCAAGAGATCAGGTCAAAGTTCATGTTGGAATGCAATGTACCAGCACAACAGAAAGGAATGAGCTTTGCCATGTATCATGAAATCCTACAGTCTCAGTAAGTAGGAATGTCTCTTTTTTTTTCCCCAAAGAGATAAATGGTTATGAACGTCACTATCAACACTCCTAAACCACATGTTGAACATGAGCCCATATGATCTGATTTAATAACTACCTGTGGTCTTTAATACAAGTGCAAATGCAGGGCCTAGTTCTAATCTCATACCAGTGGAATTGCATTGACTTTACCAGCATTCCTTTTGTTGGAGCCTAGTAACGGGCCAGCCACCCGGCAGCACAACAAGGAGCCCAGCAGCCCCACTACTGCCAAGTGGCATAGCTGCTCAGAAGGACTAGGAGGCAGCAGGGGTGCCCAGCAAGACTGAAGCCCAAGCTGGGCTGTCACTCTGCAGTGCAGCTGAACCCCAGCAAGGGGGCTGCCCCGTGGGGCCGAGAGCCTGGAGGTAAGGCTGTGCATCAGATGGTGGGGCTGGGAGCCGTGTGTGCAGAGCAGCTGGCAGCAGGGGGAAGTTGGCTGGAAGGCTGGCAGCGAAGCCATGACTGGAGGGTCGGAGGTGGGGGGGAGAGACAAGAGGCAAGGGGGGGCCCCCAGCAATGACCTTCCCCGGTCCAGCAAAATCCCTTATCCGGGACCAGTCAGGTCCTGAATGTGCTGGACCAGAGAGATCCAACCTGCAAATCCATGTACTAAGGAACTCTTACTGCATATCAGCAGGGTCCATATGGCGCAGCAGGCTGGCATGGGGTAGATTCGTGACTCAGCTTGCCACAAACAAAATGTTTCTACAGATAAGCCCTTTTATTTAGAAAACTCCCCGAACAACCCAGCCTTACAGGTTAGCATTTTTAACCTCTGATGTCATCTTTAGCCTTTCATTTATTTCTTCCTGAAAGTAAGACGAATAGTTAAATGCTGAGATAAAACCCAGCACAAAGGCAAAATGCTACCCACTGCTGCTGGCAGGAGAAGCCTCTGCTTATTAACCAAGTTTAATCCTTTCCTTTGGGACAAATCCCGATCCCATTGCAATCAATGGTAAATCTCCCATCGACTCCAGCATGATTGGGATTTGGCCCCTTATGACTGCCTACAAATCATCCACAGGCGTTTATGAAATGTCTTTCTATGACTGGAACGTCACATTCACCGAAGCCCATTCAGTGCAACACAATTCAAACAGATGTAATTTTAGTGTATTTATAGCAGACCAATTCCTCCCAGAGAATACCAGGAGTGGCCCTCCCGAAAATATTTTCTCCTAGATGCCATACAATCAATAGGAATTCTGCCCACGTTAGGACTGCTGGGTTTGATCCTTTAAAGCAGGGGATGGGAACCTCAGGAGCTGGATGTAGCCCTTGGCTTGCCTGGATTCCGCCCCCCCAAGGCTCAGGGTCTCCCCCTACAATGGGGAGCCTGTGCTAGAACTCCAGCCCCCCTTCTGCCTCACCATGGGGCTGAAGCACACAAAATATACTAGGCTGGGCCCCGTTATGCTCTGGTGTGCAACAGGAATGTGGGAAGTGTCTTTCTCCTCATTTGGATGCCATGTCAGGGAGGGGTTTTTGTGTGCCGCACTCAACTGATTTTTCTGTGGGTCAGTGGCTTGACCCAAAAAAGGTTCTCCATCCTGCTTTAAAGGGTACTTCCATTTGGAAAAATGACTAAAAAGAGGGGGAAGGGTTCTTGGATTTACTGGTACTCAGTACTTTCTGTACTGACAGTGCACAATTTACAAACAAAAAGATGTTTAGTTTTGATTGTTAGACCTGGAAAGCTCAACCTGGGCTAAGAAGTAGGCTTTCAGACACAACATCACTAGTGAGAAAGGCCAAATAAGGCCCTCAATTTCCCCTGTGCAATGCAGGGCTATGTCTACGCTGCAGGCTTTTTGCACAAGAACAGCTGTTCTTGTGCAAAAATTTGTGGCGCGTCTACACTGCACGTGCATTTTTACACAAGTAAATTTACAGTAAGGCGTTGGAGCAGAGCGCTTCTTGTGCAAGAGTTATTCCTCTCCCTACGAGGAATAAGTTCTCTTGCACAAGAGCTCTTGCGCAAGGAGGCAGTGTGGACGGGCAACAGGGGTTTCTATAGCAAGAAACCTCTAGGGCTAAAATGGCCATCAGAGCTTTCTTGTGCAAGAGAGCAATCCCACTGCCATGGACGCTCTTGCGCAAAAGCACATGGCAGTATGGACGCACTCTTGCTCAAGTACTTTTCCGCAAGAACTCTTGTGCAAAACAGTTCTTATGCAAAAAGCCTGCAGTGTAGACGTAGCCCAGATATCTTGGGATTGTGTGTTCAGTTAAACATGGGCCCCAACATTCATTCAATGGGATACATTGAACTGGTGTAACTTCAGTTCGAGCAGCAGTAAAAGCACCATACTTTAATTGGAAATAATCAAAATAAGTGCAAAAATGTCTGTAAAACCAACCATCCATAAGAATTTCAGGAGAAAAGGTTTTGTTTGTTTGAAGTTAGGGAGTGGCCACTGCCACTCAAAGAACCTACCAGAAATATGAGGCAAATAAAAACGAGGAGGACATTTTCAGCATGATAGCTGCATGGTCAAAATGTCCATGCATTAGACTGAGAAGCAACTCTTAAACAGATGTCATAGAAAGTTATTGTGCTTAAAGCATTGTTAAGAGAGAATTTTCAAATCTCTTGATTGGAGAACACAACACCCTTTTGTACTCCACTCTGTAGCTGTAAGACCATAACCAAAACCAGCGAGCTAACATGCTGTATGGAACAAGGACCTAGTCATCACCCAGTGAAGTCAAGGACAAAACTCCCAGTGGTTCCAAAGGGACTAAGATGGGAGCCCAAAGCCCAGATGCAAGTTCAGTGCCTAAATACATTGAGGATCTGGGCCTAAGTTCTCTTTTTTTTCTATTTTAACTTTAGGGCAAAAAAACCCTTCTGTGCACTGACATATTTCTAAGAAGTTTCTCTACAAGGGTTGCTATGTGAGCTGATAACATCTTCCCTGCCATAGATAGGCCAATCTAATATTTAGATCATCAATTATATTTTACAATCTTATCCTTGGCAAACCCCCCCCCCCCCCCCCCAAAAACAAAAAAAAACCCCCACCACTTTTCAGAAAGTTTCAAAAGGAGAAGTGGAGCCAGGATTAAGGTGGCAAGTTCAGAGTCCAGGAGCATGTGGAATCACTGCAGTCCTGCACAGCCATGATTTCTTGGATCCACCCCTTTTGTAGAAGTGAAGCTCTCAAGTGGGACTCGTTCCAAGCAGAACTCACTGCCATGAGTGAGTGCCACTCAACTTTCTCACTCACTGGCTTCCATAATACACTGACTGTCCCCATTCTGTGTCTCAGAACAGAGCTTTCCTAGAAAACCACAGGCGGGTGGTCAGACTTCACATAAATATCTTTCCCTGACTCTTTCCTCCAGATCGCGCCTTTCGTTTCTACTCTAGCAGAGTACCACGTTTGTCTGGATTTTCAGAGAGCGTACATCACTTTGTGGTTGCATAAATCTGCTACCGTATTTTGCCACAATATGTTAACATACACCTTTGAAACAATAAATAAAGGGAAAACATATTGGATTTAAATATAGGTTGCCATTAAAAGCATTAAAAAGACAGTGTTTTCGTTTTGAATACATCAAAATGAAAATTCACTCCCTACCACAAAAAAAAAAAAATCAATCATCCTTCCAAAGTAATGAGAACGGTAAGCGTGTGGCAGGAGAATTAGCAAGTGTTCAGAAGGGCAGAGGCCCTCTACCCAAGTCCCTTTGCAATGGCACCTGCTTCTTACAAAGTCAGGTAACAGAGCTGCAGAGTTGTTACGTGGAGGATTTTACCACCTGCTCATATGGGGGTGGTGGTGCGTTGCAGTAAGAGGGTGGAGGTGGGTATACTGGATTCCCTTGTGGGGAGTTGGGCTGGACATGGAAAGCCATAGCCATGGGATTCATCACAGGCCCTCCTGGATCCGTGTAGTATGGCATCCCTGGTTGCTGTGATCCTAAAAGAAATGAAATGAAAATACACGACTTTACAATGCAATGGTAAAATGTACTGCAAACAGGTTCATATCATGCTGCTCTAGCTCTAAGGAAAGGAAAAACATGCTCTTTTCTAGGGCTGTGTCTACACTGGCATGATCTTGCGCAAAAGCAGCCACTTTTGCGCAAAAACTTGCTGCCTGTCTACACTGGCCACGAGTTCTTGCGCAAGTACACTGATGTTCTAATGTATGAAATCAGTGCTTCTTGCGCAAGTACTATGATGCTCCTGCACAGGAATAAGCTCTCTTGCGCAAGAGGCCAGTATAAACATGAATTTCTTGCGCAAGAAAGCCCGATGGTTAAAATGGCCATCAGAGCTTTCTTGTGCAAGAGAGTGTCTACACTGGCATGGATGCTCTTGCGCAAAAGCACATCTCTTGCACAAACGCACATGCCAGTGTAGAGTTTTTGTACAAGAACTCTTCCGCAAAAGAGTTCTTACGCAAGATCATGCCAGTGTAGACGTAGCCTAAAGGTAACTGATGCACAGCAAGTTTTAATTGGAGTATGTGATGCATGGCCAATGGAATGCACAAAGCTTGTTTCTACCTGCTGGCTCCCCGGTCACAGGAGGTGGATGGCCACAGTCCAATGGCCAGCTGTTGACATCATAACCAATCACCATTGCACTTATTAGTACCTTGCTGGGAGACTCAGAAGGCAACCAAGGCATCGAGTAGAGACAGAGACTGAACTACTACTCATCCCCTCAAGCTGTTTTTTCCAGATCATGTGCTCTGGGGACATATGCTCTGTGATGACTTCTTCCATGAACAGAAGAGTTCAGTTTCCAGGGCTGTTGCTCCTACACTGAACTTGTTTTGTAAAGAAAAAACACCACCAGACCTCAACTTGCAATCACAGCCCTTCTCTCATAGGCATGTACATTATATTACATTATATCCAGCTGCCTGCAGATACAATTTGGATATAGTAAGAAGAAAAAATTAGATGGAAACCCTAAGACGCATAACCATGTACTTCACCGTATCAGCCAAGGAACAATGTGCGCTGATAAGCATTAAAATGCCTTGCACAAGTACACCATAGTAACCAATATATTTCTACATTGGTATTCGGATCAGTGACACTTTAGATAAACCCAACAGCCAAATAAGGGCTGGATCCCGACCTTCGAGGATCAGATCCCATGTGTTTACTATAGCAGAACTATTAACACCCGTCAGAACCTCAAAAATGGGATGCTAAGCTGCCACAAATCCATTTCACTCCCAGCGAGCTATAGGTGCTCAGCATCCTGCAGGCCCTCTGAGTGCTTTACTGTAACAGACCTCAGACAAGGTCAGGAATACAGAGGAATTCACAGTGGCTGGGGCTCACATGAGAGAGACTGAGAAAGCACAAATTAAGGGCTTAATCTAAAGTAGAGCCATAAATATCCACCAGAACAGTTAAACAATTACAATTACACTGTTTAATCAGTTAATCATTGGTGGGTGCAGGGCAGCCAGGGTGGGGAACTGTACTAGGACATTGGGCAGGCATGATGATGCAGCTGGAGCGGAGGTCTCAGGCTGCTACAGCGCAGCTGGGGTTTGGGGCTGCTGTGGCATGACCAGGGCTGGGGTCCCACCTGTCCCTGCCAGGGTGGCTGTGGTGCGTCTGGGGCTGCTGTGCCTCCTGCCTGGGGATGCTACAGTGCAGCCGCAGCTGGGGTCCCACTGCCCGCCATGCGACCCTGCCTGCTGGTTTCCACCAGCTAGCCTCATGCAGTTTAACATGTTACTAAGTAAGCATTCCAGTAAACCTAATCCTTAGCAGGCAACTGGTTAACCTTTTACATCTCTAATCTAAAGCTCACCAAAGTCAACAAGAAGGATTCTCATTGAGTTCAATAGGCTTTGGACCAAATCTTAAGACTTAAAAAAAAAATAAAATAAAAGCATGTGGCATAATTGGACATTAAAAGACCTAACTAAATAGCTATTTTCTATTTGCACAAGACTTCTACCATGTGTGGATCATTACCAACTAAATAATTAAATATATTTGCCAATCCAGCCATGTGATGCTCCCTGTATATATATATAACCTCTGGCTTATTTCCAAGACTCATCATACTTTTTAATATTTTTTTCTCCATCTATGAAATAAATTCTCTCACTAGGGAAATATGTGATTGGTAATCAAAAGAATAAGAGCACATGTGTGTGTTTCTCACTGAACAGAATCTCCTAGGTACTGAACACGTTTAACAAATGAAAAAGAGGAATACTTTAAAGAGAAAAATAAAAAGATGAAGTTAGATCTCTGACAGAGAGAACGAGTGCGCACATGTATAAGAATGCACTGATCAGGGGTATTTCCAGAATTTACATTGTGTGACTGTGTGCAATAGGATATGGGAGACACTGGAAAGTCTGAACTTAAGCTCTCTCCAAGTGACCTGCTGCTTATGATTGCATGGCAGATTTTCACTTAACCTTCTGTCACTGAAATATGCTGCTTCACTGAAGCTGAAATGTTTTGCAAAACCATATCAGTTTTTACATAGTTTTCATCAGAAAGGTTTCTGAGGTTCAGGGTGGACTCATAAGTCTCTTGTGGAAAAAGAGACACCCTAACTGAAACTCTGACTTTTTCAGTCAGAAGACAGATGTTTTGACACACTATCTGTTTTTTGGGAGGGTAGGGGGAAGAGCAGAGGGAGGGGGAAAAGAAATAATCATCCTACAGCCAAGTCTATCTGTGAGGCAGTGTAATCCATCTATGTTTCCACTGCAGCTGGGACGTGATTTTCAGCTAGCTTGCTAAACATAGCAGTGAGGACATAAGAATGGCCGTACTGGGTCAGACCAAAGGTCCATCTAGCCCAGTAGCCTGTCTGCCGACAGTGGTCAACACCAGGTGCCCCAGAGAGGGTGGACCGAAGACAATGATCAAGCGATTTGTCTCCTGCCTCTGACAAACAGAGGCCAGGAACACCATTTCTATCCCCTGGTTAATAGCCTTTTATGGACCTAACCTCCATGAAATTATCTAGCTTTTTTTTAAACTCTGTTATAGTCCTAGCCTTCACAGCCTCCTCTGGCAAGGAGTTCCATAGGTTGACTACACGCTGTGTGAAGAAAAATTTTCTTTTATTAGTTTTAAATCTGCTACCCATTAACTTCATTTGGTGTCCTCTAGTTCTTCTATTATGGGACTAATACATAACTTTTCTTTATTCGCCCTCTCCCCACCACTCATGATTTTATATACCTCCATCATATCCCCCGTCTCCTCTTTTCTAAACTGAAAAGTCCCAGTCGTTTTTAACTCTCTTCATATGGGACCCGTTCCAAACCCCTCATCATTTTAGTTGCCCTTTTCTGAACCTTTTCCAAGGCCAAAATATCTTTTTTGAGGTGAGGAGAACACATCTGTACACAGTACTCAAGATGCGGGCGTACCATAGTTTTATACAGGAGCAGTAAGATATTCTTTGTCTTATTTTCTATCCCTTTCTTAATAATTCCTAGCATCCGATTTGCCTTTTTGACCGCCGCTGCACACTGTGTGGAAGTTTTCAGAGAACTATCCACGATAACTCCAAGATCTCTTTCCTGATTTGTCGTAGCCAAATTAACCCCCATCATACTGTACGTATAGTTGGGGTTATTTTTCCCAATGTGCACTACTTTACACTTATCCACATTAAATTTCATTTGCCATTTTGTTGCCCAATCACTCGGTTTGGTGAGATCTTTTCGGAGCCCCTCACAGTCTGCTTTTGTCCTGACTATCCTAAACAGTTTGGTATCATCCGCAAACTTTACTACCTCACTGCTTACCCCTTTCTCCAGATCATTTATGAATAAGTTGAACAAGATTGGTCCCAGGACTGACCCTTGTGGGACACCACTAGTTACCCCTCTCCATTCTGAAAATTTACCATTTATTCCTACCCTTTGTTTCCTGTCTTTTAACAATCCATGAAAGGACCTTCCCTCTTATCCCGTGGCAATGTAATTTACACAAGAGCCTTTGGTGAGGGACCTTGTCAAAGGCTTTCTGAAAATCTAAGTGTACTATATCTACTGGATCCTTCTTGTCTGCACGTTTGTTAACCCCTTCAAAGAACTCTAATAGATTATTAAGACATGATTTCCCTTTACAGAAACCATGCTGACTTTTGTCCAACAAATTATGTTCTTCTATATGCCTCACAATTTTAGTCTTTACTATTATTTCGACTAATTTGCCTGGTACTGAAGTTAAACTTACCGGTCTGTAATTGCCAGGATCGCGTCTAGAGCCCTTTTTAAATATTGGTGTCACGTTAGCTACCTTCCAGTCATTAAGTACAGAAGCCGATTTAAAAGATAGGTTACAAACCACAGATAATAGTTCAGCAATTTCCCATTTGAGTTCTTTTAGAACCCTTAGATGAATGCCATCCGGTCCCGGAGATTTGCTGACATTAAGTTTTTCTATTTGTTCCAAAACCTCCTCTAATGACACTTCAATCTGGGACAGTTCCTCAGATTCATCACCCACAAAGGATGGTGCAGATTTGGGAATCTCCCTAACGTCCTCATCCATGAAGACTGAAGCAAAGAGTGCGGTCTTCAGCTTGGGGGTGCACAAATATGACTGACCTTCCAGGGTACAGACCTGCTTTTGCAGCTAACATGAAGTCCATCCCCACTGCTGTTTTGAGCTAGCTAGAGACCAGATAGCATGGGTATGTCTACATGAGCAGCCATTCACACCACAGCTACAGTGTAGCTGTACTATGGGTGGGGAAGGGAGGGAGTTAAAATCTTTTCAGGGTGTGTGTTGATGCTCATGGATACGGAGAGGTGTGTGCAGAGAGCAGGGTATATATAGGAATGTCTTCATTGTGGCAGCCAGAGTATAACAGGTATGTGTGGGTGTACACTTAGCTACCAATGCAGATCATCTGCAGCTAAAGAGAATCCCATCACTCAGTGGTGGGCAATAAGCCAGAGACAGTTTGTGAGGGTTAACCCCTGGCAGGTCACAGGAGCTGCAGCTCCTGTTGTCTACAGATCACCGTTTTTGGACAATGGCAGCTGCAGGAAGCAGCATGGATCAGGACACCATTTCCCGCAGCTCCCACTGGCCAGCAACAGTAATCCGTGGCCAATGGGAGCAGAAAATGACCGTACCGGCAGACACACAGATAAATAAAGCACTGGTGGGCTACCAGGGGCTAACCCTGGAGTACTGCATCCAGCCTAAGGATAGCCTATTGCCCACCCCCTGCCATAACTGGAGGGGACAGGATTCCAAAAGTCGCACAAGGCATGCCTGCTTTCTGGAGGGCTCTCTGGGTGGGACTGTTCAGGGGATAGTATATGGATAGGCTGGGAGGAATGGAGGGGCCAGCAGTTCCACTACCACACAGATCCTGCAGACCTCCTCAAAATCACTGTTTGACAACTGAAGAATGCTCAGACGGGATAAGAAAAGAATGGCACTTCACTTTTAAAGCAGTATTCCATAGTATGGAGAGCAAAACAAAAATGGAAAATCCACAATTAGGTAGTGTTGCAGAAGGAAAATGCTTGGTTGTTCCATTGTGGCAAAGGCATTTCCTAGTATACAGGACTAATGATAGGAAACTGTACCTTATTATTCATATAAAAGGGGAACATCATTACTAATGTGGCATTGCCTAATGCTCTGTGTATATCACAACGTGATTAACCATTTTCCTACTTTGTTTTGCATTCACAGAGATAAATTCCTGGGGGAAGAACTCTCTAGAAGGGATTAATAAAAGAAATGCAAATATTCTTTTGAAAGAGAATAGAGAGCACTGAGATTGCCTGTTTTGTTCATGCCTCTGACTAGTACCTGGCCACTGTCAGAAGACAGGATACTAGGCTAGATGGACCACTGGTCTGACCCAGAATGGCCGTTTTCATCTCCTACTGGATCTCAGTACTGGGTGTACATTCACAAATGGTGCAACATACTTGAAGCCAAATTTGAACCCATGTCACAATGTGGTAAACTAAACTAGTTCAACAGCTAGTCCTAGCTAAAAACTGCACAATTTTTAAATGTTTCCTATGGACACAGAAGAAATCAGACAGACTAGTATTTAAGAAGTCTTTGACCTGCTGCAGTGTTGGCTGGCTGTCTGGTGTAGGATACATTAAAAGTAGGTTCTTCTACAAGTGGTGGAGGGTACATCCGCCTTCGGATGAAGAAACCAGCTCCGCAGCAGAAGAGAACACCCATCATCAGAAGGAACCTGAACAAAAGGAGGAAGAAAATTCAAACTTGGAGATGGCATCTATCTACAGAGCAGGGTGCCAGAAAACTAGGAAATTCAAAGATTCATACATAAGTGAAACCAAGATCATTCCCCTCTCACCATCAGCTCCCATAGGCTAAGAGGATTTTCTGAAAATATTATCTTTGAAAGCAGGACTGCATAAGGTGAGATACCTGTGTATGGCAGCACATAGTTAATATCTGTATAGTGACTGAAGAGATTTTGTTCCTAGGAGAGTTGTTATTTATCTAAAGTTCACTGACACAGTTTTCCATTTAATTTTCTTTTATTTTTTGATTTTTCTTTTATTAGCTCCTACCAGCTCTTTACTTCATGTAAGATTTCCTTGGCACAGAATTCCAAATAATATCGATGTACATATATGATCTATGTCCTTCTGCCACCTGCCCAGTCTTTGGGGCAACATGTATCAGAGGGGATTTCTTTGGAGGACAGCAGTGCCTTTTCTTAAGCTGACCAGAGGGGTCACTGTTGAATAACACAAATATTTAGCTCTTAGCCCAGATGCTAAGTAGGTTTGCTCTGCAGAGCTCCCTAATGACTGATGAAAAACAAGGTTGAAGTTACAAAAGTTGTGTGGTCATGTGAAGCACTGGGTGCAATGGGCCAAATTTTAAATGGGGTGTAAATGGGAACAGAATTTGGTCCTATAGCACTAAGCCAACATTAATCAATTATCTTCCAACTCTGTTCCAGACAATGTTTATCCTGAACATAATGTCAGAGATGGGCAAAGTTGTCTTGGGGATTCAAATGCAGATATCACATTCATTTAAATGGAGACAGTGCATCTCCTACACAGCTTTGAAAATCTCAGCCTGTATACATCCACATATATATATATATATATATATATACACCGAACATATGCATATACATGGCCGACAAGAGTCTTCGCCAAGATCCTGAGGACAGCTGAGCCTGGGGCTTTGGGCAGAAAGGGCAGAATCAGGGTCTTGCTTCCCCCCAGCCAGCCTTTCAGCACCACAAAAGCTGCAGGCACGTACTATTGGGGGCCCCGGTGGCAATTTAAATTGTAAAGGGTTCAGGGCTCCAGTTGCTGCCACTGTCAAGGCAGAAGCAGCTGGGAGCCCTGGTTCCTTTTAAATTGTCAGGCCCCATAGTAGCTGCCCCCTTTGCATCTCTCTGTTGGCGGCCCTGTATTGTTTTTTATGTGTTTATATTTTTGGGCTGCAAAAAACAGTACTGAAAAAAAAGGGTTCCAAATAAAGTAAAAAGTTTGGGAAACCCTGGTCTAACCAGCTTTCTGCCTGTCTTACAGTCCATTTATCCAATCCATATTCCTTGACTCACTGGCAAGAATATTGTGGGTGACCATATCAAAACCTTTGCTAAAGCTGGCACTGGGGGCTTGGGGAGGACCAGAAACAACTTATTTGAATATTCGTCATTTGATTAATGAATATGTAAATATGCGAATGACCATTACCAGTCCTCCAAAAGTTTGTGAATGGATTTACTGGTCCCTGTGTCAAAAAGTTTGGGAACCCCTGGTTTATAGCACTTTCTTAAAATGAAGGCAACTATATGGTCCACATTTGGAAAAGAAAAAGTCCTAACCTACCAAAAATACCAGAGGCGCTGGATTGAAAGGGCTCTTACGCAGCATCTTGAGCCACAGCAATCTTCATAGGAGCGACATCTACAAAGGGATAAAGAGAAAAGGATGTTTATTTACGGAGTGTTTGTCACCAAGTAAAAATGCATCATATCAAAATCTAGTGCCAGAGGGGAAATATAAATTCATCAGTAATGTCTCTATCAAAGCCAGTTATTGTGAACTGTCAGTACAACATCTAAACACAGAGACAGAGGCGTCAGTGATGCCGATGTAATTAGCTTCACTGCCAGGAGCATCATCACCTCACAAATCTGGAAGGAAAAATGTTACATTGTTGTCATGGTGGCACAAAACACAGCTGGGGTTCCCTCTAGAGCAGTGGTTCTCAATCTATTTACCGTTGTGAGCCCACACCTGCCGCTCTGTGTGTTATGTGGCTGCAGCCACACAAAATATATATTATACACATACATGCACACAACCTGTATGGCCCTGAGGATGAAACATGGACTGCAGCTGTGTGCTGACTGAAGCACAAGTAACACACAAGTTGAGAACCACTCCTAGGGGGAGTGGAAACTGCTAATTGGGGGCTGTAAAGAAACAGAATTAGCATGACCACGAATAGTAATATCGGCCCTGATTATCCTCTCACTGACACGGGGCTTACACTACTGATCTCCCTGGAGCTGCCCCTGACTTACACCAGTATAAAAATCGGCTCATCGTATCACTGTGCCCTTTAATATAGTTCCACGCACACAGATTCTATAAATAGTAATCTGTATCTGACTCCTATAGCCAGACCTAGAAACAAGTCCAGTTGACTAGAGTAAATACTCAGAAAGCACTGCAGAGTTCAGTTATTGCTTCATATGTTCAGACCTGTTGTACAGTATTTTTGCAATTCATAATATTGCTACACATGATTCAAACAGACTTCTTCTATGCCTCCTAAGTGGACTGGTCTGAACATTTCACTTTGTACAGTTGAGCTTACTAAAGAGCAGTGATTTCCAGCCAGTGGTCTCTGGAGCCTGGAGAGCTACAGACTATGTCTAAGGAATCCAGCTTCGATTTTGTTTGTTACCAACAGATAAGAAGTACATGATCACAGCAGGGAGATCACTATAGGAATGTCAGTGGTTTACCAGTTATTCAGTTAACCATCAGCCCAACTGGGCTGGAGCAGCTCCCCCACCCAGCAGGGAGCCACTCCAGGCTGGCTGGGTTCCCCATGGCACACCACAGTCCCTCCATCACAGTTTCAGTGGTTAACTCAATGTAACATTTAACCAGTTCACTGATTAAATGGGATTTTACATCCCTAGATTATTGATCCTTTGCAAACTGGCAGGATAAAACTCACTGTACTATTACTATATCTGCAAAGTTAAAACACCTAACAATATTTTGCCTTCTTAGAGTGCAAAACTGTTGGGAGAAAAATGGGGAGAGGGGAGAAATCCCAAAGCCCACAGTGTGCATTCCACACAGCTTTTTCTCCAGCGAAACTTGGAAGAAACACCCATTAAAGACCCAGGAAAAATCATCATGTAGTTTATACAGTTTTATTAAATAAAAAATAAATAAAGTGATACATTTGAACTCCCAGCCAAGATTTTTCAAGAGTTCCAGGCCATGCAATTAAGAGGCAGACTTTTTCCCATAAACACATTTCAATCTAACATTTTATGTGGAAAAAACAGTTTTGGAAATAGTTTAGCACCAGTCCCTGGAAGGGTAAGGAAAATTTCACTCATGCTGAAGTCAGCACATGTATTTAATGGGTGAACTCACAAGCTGTTCTGTTGCAGCTGCCACTTCCAGCAGCCGCAAGAAAAACAGCCAGATGCTAAGATGGAAAAAGGATGGAGGTAACATGGAAGCTGTGATACATGGACAGCTTAAAGGTGTTAGCTGATGAAATTTCCCCTTGGATGGGATTAGAATTCAGATGACCATATGCAGCTAAAACAAGAGGAGAAAGAATCGGCAACTGCACTGAACTGCTTTAATACGCACAATGCATGAATCAAATTTGAGTGAAATTTTCAAAAAAATCGAAGCTACGGTTTATGCTTATGCACCCATATTTGCATGTAAAAGAATCAACTGGATAACCGTGTGCACAATTACCCATTTAACATGCTCAATGAACAAATATGCATTCACAAATGCAGGTGAACGCACATACTTCAGGCTGTTGGAAAATGGGCTCCCTTATCCTTATGGATTATTTCCAAGTAGATGACATGCGACAGAGAAGAGGAGGATGCAGTTTGATGTCAGAGACAGGGCCAGCCCACAACATTTTGGCACCTGAGGCACAGAGCTCAAATGATGCCCCCATGCCCTCTCACTTGGGTCAAAACTTTGAAAGGTCTCAATTCTGCCCTCCTTACTTCAGCACAGCACTTTACCATCTCTGTGCATCTAGAGCAGAGAGAATACATATGCACCAGAAGCAGACATAATTTTCTACACTCTGAGTCCTAGTGGGGCCCCGTCCCCCACAGTCTGAGGTGGTTGCCTCAGTTCACCTCATGGTAAGGCCAGCCCTGGTCAGAGAATTTAAACTATGTACAGAACAGCAGTCATTCAAGGGAAAGTGGTACAACAGTTTTCCAACGACTCTTCAGTTCCTCAAGCAAGCCAGAGAGTCTGAAACATCAACCCTTAGACCAGGGCTACTCAACTTTGAAAGCCCCAGTGAGCCACAATGATACTCACAGCACATGCTGAGGACCGCAACTTAAGTGTGGTTGCATATACATGCAAATATATACAAATAGCTTCTTTCACACTGATAGGCATGAATACAAAGATTAAGGCAAGACTACTCAACACACAGGCCCCATTTAAGTCAGTTCTGCTGATATTAATAAAATGCAATATTTACCCAATTTCCACCCATATGATAGCAATTTTAATGAGCAAAGACAGTCCAGGAATTTAACTACTAAAACACGTATCAATAGGAGACCATTATATGGACTATTTTTTTGTTTTGGCTACCACCTTTGGGCCACATGTTGAGCCCTGTGTAAACACAAACTGCATTTCGGGCTGCAAACTGCACCCACAGGCCACATGTTGAGTAGCCCTGCCTAAGAGGCCAGTTTTTAAAAGACATTTAGTTAGTGCCTAGTAAGATTTTTAGAATAGCCTAGGTGACAAACTCCCATTGGAACTAGTAACATTTTCAAATGTCCCAAGATACCAAGACCAATGGGAATTAAGCATTTAAGTTCTTTTGAAAATACTGCTAGATGTCTACCCGCATCTTTAGGTGCTACTACTACTGCATAAAGAACCTACCAAACATAGAGAAAATTATTTTTCTTTGGTCTTTCATCTTGCTTACTATTCACATTAGACAGTCCTCTGCATACAGACAGGTTCATTATTCCCTGATATAGTCAATCAGCTAGTCATTTTTCCTTTTGTTTGTGTGGGATTTTCCACACAGCAAACGAGGATATACATAGATTTTTTAAAATAGCAAACCATAATTATTAAAACCACAAAAACTGACAGGTTGTCTCTATGCCAGGCATAAAACCTGAAACAACTTTTAATTCTTTTCTTTTTAAACTGACAGTGTTTCAAGTTGGCAGTATCTCTATCTGTAAAAAGGGATAAAACCAGGAAGAAAGTGAGGCTTACTTTATGAATGTTTATAAAGCAGCTGAGAGGCTTAGATAGAAAGTTCAATAAGTCTTCTTGATCTCCTGCAGTGTGTGCAGATGATAATATGTTTAAAATGCACACATGCTCATTGTGCAAAGTTACATCTGCACAAAAAATGGCCAGGATGAGGGCCTTCTGTGATTTGTGTCAAATCTCCATTTCAAAATAAACCATTAAGCTTTTTGAGGCAGCTCCTCGGAGGACAATTATTGTATTTTCTGCTTGGCTCTCCGAAAATGAACTAATATACTGATTCAGGAAAGAATCCCTAAGACACTTGGCACCACAAGAGCATTCACTTTTTCCTCATAAAAAGGAAGATCCATTTAATATTGATTTTTTTTACACAGTGTTCTTAAGTCAACAGGGTAGTGCTGTACATGAAATTGTTCACATTTCCCACCTCTTGATAAGCAGTGCCAAAACACTGAAAAAAAAAAATCAATGTTTTCTGTGCTGCTACTTCTCTTAAGGTCCTGCTGAAGGCTAGCTAATCATTTGCTATTAGGGTCTGGATGCAGCTACAGAGTCATTCTAACACTTACACTGGCCCGATTAATATTTAATCATTCAATTACAATGGAATAACTTTAACAGGAGAGACTGGGGGGGAGGGGGAAGTTACATCAAAATATCCCCGTCTGGTTGTTAGGGCCCCCCCGCCCCATGAGGTGGCTGGTCCCTGTTTAAATCTCTTCTCCCCTTCAAGAGAAGGGGAGTCTTGAAACAGGGATCTCAGAACCTGGGCTAGTACTCCATTCATTAATCAGTGTTTTTCAAACTAAGGTCAGAGACCTCCAAGGGGTCCATGGGACACACTCATCAACTTCCTCCTTCCCTCCACTCCCAGCATGTCCCCGGGAATGTGGCAAAGGCAGGTGTACCTGGTTCTGTGTGGCTTTTGGAAGCAGTGGCGGCCTCTCAATACAGGCAAACTAGGCGGTCGCCTAGGGCGCCAAGATAAACGGCCGTTGAAGGCTTTGGAGGCGGGGCGCCAATCATGCATTTCGCCTAGGGCGCCAGTTGCCAGCAGCTCATCTAGGGCCACTCCTGTCTGGAAGTAGACGCCAGGTCCCTGCGGCCCCTAGGCACATGGGCAGCCAGGGAGACTCTGCATGCTCCCATTGGCCAGGAACCAAGACCAATGGTGGTTGTGTGGGGAGGGGGCAGGGCCTGCTGATGTGAGGGCAATGTGCAGAACCTCCCTGGCTACCTCTCTAACAAGGAGCCACAGGGACCTGGAGGCTGCTTCTAAGAGCTGCAGTGAGCACTGTTGGCATCCTGAATCTCCACCTGAGAACCACTGCATTAGATTAAAGATTATAGGTGAACTCCTCCTCCACCAATACCTCCCACTGCGAGCCTCATTCAATGCTATCAAATGAGGATACTATTATAATAAAATATAAAAAATAATAATGGAGATTGCCTCTCTCCTAGAACTGGAAGGGACCTTGAAAGGTTGAGTCCAGTCCCCTGCCTTCACAGCAGGACCAAGTACTATTCCTGATGAATTTTTGCCCCAAATCCCTAAATGGCCTCTGCAAGAATTGAACTCTCAACCCTGGGTTTAGCAGACCAATGCTCAAATCACTGAGCTATCCCTCCCCCCAGGAGGGATATTCCTCACTTCTCTCTAAATTATCAGGTAACATGAGGTGCTAAACAGTTTCTGAGGCCTGGTTTACACTTAAGTGTAGGAGTCTACGCTTAAAGTTTGCCCAGCATAGCAATGTTGGTTAAGAGCATGAAAAAAAATTCCTCCTCTCACTGCCATAGCTATGCTAGCAAAACCTCTAGTATACACTTATTTATGCTGGCAAAAAAAAGCTCTTTTGTTTATTTTGCTTATTCCATTCAGAGAACTGGATTAGCTATACCTGCAAAAGCTATGTCTGTATTGGCAAACCCTTTCTAAGGTAGACAAGGTGCAAGCGTCACTCAACCCCTGAAATGTCTGCACTCCAATGATAAATGTAAATACTTTCTGTACATATCATAGGTCAGGTCTGTAAAGCTCACTGCAATTCTTTTTAAAACAAGGAACCATGATGATAGGCTACCAAGAGGTGGAAAACACCAAGTAATGAGAGAAATTATTTAGAGTAGGAGGAAAAGGGAAAAAGGCTGTAGAACTCTCTCTCAAGGGAAATGGAGAAAGTCCCATCACTGAGAAAATGTAAAAGTAGACTGGACAAAACACTACGAAATAGACTAACTACTGGCAAGGAAATGGACCGATGAATTACTAGGGCTTGTCCATTTCTCCACTGGTGATTCAATGATCACTGCAGCTCAGGCATTTGGTTCATTAGATTAATACATTGGGCATACTAAACCAGATGGAGACAGGTAGCAAAAATGTGTGTTCATGTTGTGAGAAGTAGTAAAAGAAATACATTTACTGTACTTAAATATATCCAGAGAGAATCTAGTCTAAGAGTGGGCAATAAGCCAGCACTTTATTTACCTGGGATTTTTACTGTAGGTACTTAGATGCATAAATCCGAACATTCATTTTTAGCCTTAAATGCTTTATCTTCAGACGTATAGTTTTTAAATACATTCTTCAAGACCACCCTTATCTAAAATACATATTTTAATTTTAATTAGTATAATACAAAAAACTTGCTTCCAACATCTTCCTATCCTTTCTGTCCATCTCTGCTGTAATCTTTCACCTTTTACTCCTTGTTAAGGGCGCTTTTTCAAGGGACAACACTTCTTTTCTTCCAGATAGCTGGACAAATGAGTTTCCTGTTCTTTAATTCTAACTAGCTGATGAATTAGTTTTAAGAAAACAATCCACCAAAAGTCAGTACAGTAACTGAAGATATAAAATCCTTTGTTATGCCTAATTCTAGAAGCAAAGAACATTGTTATGAACACACTAAACTGCTCTGACTCATTAATTTAAAATAACATCTTTGTTTCAGTAAGTTTAAATATGTAGTAATCTGGAATGATTATGAAGGCTTCAGAGTATATTTAAAATATAAAATCAGCTTAGAAATATATACAGGCAGTCCCTGAGTTACGCGGATACGACTTACGTCGGATCTGCAGTTATAAACGGGGCTTTTCTCGCCCCGGAGGACTGGAGCGGCGGGACGCCCAGATGCGCTGCAGTCCCGCCGCCCCCGTCCTCCGGGGTGAGAAAAGCTGCTCCACGTCTCCCTGGTCTGCTTTGGGGGAGCTCCCCCCCCCCAGCAGAGCAGGGAGACACGGAGCAAAGCCTTGGAGCACGCCCGCAGCGGGACAGCCCGGGCACGCCTGGGCTGTCCTGCTGCGGGCGTGCTCCAAGGCTTTGCTCCCCGTCTCCCTTCAAACCAGGGAGACACAGAGCAAAGCCGCGGAGCACGCCCGCAGCGGGACAGCCCAGGCGTGCCCGGGCTGTCCTGCTGCGGGCGTGCTCCGCGGCTTTGCTCCTCGTCTCCCTGGTCAGCAGACCAGGGAGACGAAGCAAAGCCGTGGAGGACGCGGACGGTCCCGCCACCCGCGTCTCCCTGGTCTGCTGGGGGGGGGGGTGCAGCTAGTGCCCCCCCTTACCTCCTCCCCAGCAGACCAGGCTTTTCTTGCCTACGCCTGGGGTAGGGCAGCTGGGGCGCTGCCGGGTTGGTCCCGCAGCGCCGCTCCTCGGCGCTACTGTACCAACCCGGCAGCACCCCAGCTGCTCTGCCCCAGGTGTCCTGATTCAGCCGCTGCTGGTCAGTTTCAGCAGTGGCTGAATCAGGACGCCTGGGGCAGAGCAGCTGGGGTGCTGCTGGGTTGCTCCAGTAGCGCCGAGGAGTGGCGCTACTGGAGCAACCCAGCAGCACCCCAGCTGTTCTGCCCCAGGCGTCCCCAAGTCAGCCGCTGCTGAAACTGACCAGGGGCTGACTACAGGAAGCCCGAGGCAGAGGTGCTCTGCCCCGGGCTTCCTGGAATCAGCCACTGATCAGTTTCAGCAGCAGCTGACTTGGGGATGCCTGGGTTTCTTAAGTTGAATCCGTATGTAAGTCAGAACTGGCGTCCAGATTCAGCCGCTGTTGAAACTGATCAGTTTCAGCAGCGGCTGAATCTGGACACCAGTTCCGACTTACATACAGATTCAACTTAAGAACAAACCTACAGTCCCTATCTTGTACGTAACCCGGGGACTGCCTGTAATGAAGAAAATGTAGAACAGAGAAGAGCTACATTGTGTATTCCATAATATTCAGCAGGGCAACTGACTTGCCCTTACTACAAAGTTTTTGCAAATAAATCTCTGACAAACTTCAGGGTATATAAAAAAAACCTGTTTTTTCAATTTTCTCTCAAATTTAGTGCTTTTAATTAGGTACCTTCTGCATGTCTAGTCTTCATAATTCGGCATGCAATGGAAAACTTTCTCCATTTTCTTTAGAAAAAAATTATAGAAGAGAGTTTTGTCCAAATGTGATTTGCTGCATTTGAGTACGGGGATTTGGCTGGAATGGGTGAGTGAAGAGAAGAAGGAGACGTGAGGAGGGGCCAGGGCCTGGGCGGGCGTAGGGGTAGAGTATGGAGGGGGTTACAGGCTGGGGGTTCATTTGTTTTCATGTTGTGAAAAGTAGTTTTCACTGTCCATGTATTAGCCTATGGTGTAGCAAAAATGAAGATCAACAGACAAACAAGTATTGTTCATTTTAGTCCTCTGTTTCTGATATGACCAAAAATCTTCCAATGAACAAAGATTTGGCTCTTGTACTCCATGGAAGCATAAAAAATGAGTGTAAACAAGAGGTGATAATTTTCCGGACAGCCCAAATTAGCTGGCTTTACAGAAAGGGCTTATGTAAACCTTTTTTTTTTTGGGGGGGGGGGGGAGAGGAGGAGAAGGGATTTGCACTTCTCTGTTCTGTGGTTGCTACTAGAAACCTGTGGGTCTATGAATCCATGATTACATCACAGTCTATCCTGTCCCCAACTACCTTGTCCCATGCTTATGAAGATTGCCACAGCACAGTGCTTTTCCTTGCCTGTAAAAAGCTGTGGAATACCACTGGGTATATTTTCTGTGGTCTGCACACAAATACATTTACCCCACAGCAACACAATTGAGCAAGTTCCATTTTGTTTTGGACCTTGTCCATCTCTGGAAGGGGAGGCAGCATTTGGCCCATTTAACATATTTACAGCTATATCTTCACATAGGTTGTAGGCCTGAATTTACTAGAATTTAAGGCTTGGGTTTTGGCAGGCGTACATTCTGTACACCATGACAGTTTTTAATTTTCTAGAGGTGGGAATGTAAATTTTTAATGACGACTGGAATAAGGCCTTTTTGTTAATCATCGGGCCTCTTATTAACACATCATTAGCTCTCTAGGTCTTAAACTGCACCCACTGGGTTAGCAATCATATTGAGCCTAATGGCATGCCTGCCTTCAGAGATTATGAACATACTGCAGGCGGGAGACAATGGGTGTGCACATTTCAAATTGCTCTCTATTTCCCTGGTTTAAGAGAGGAATGCACAGAAATTCACTCTTCATGAAGCCACCTAGTCCCTTATTTTTTTTAAATCACAATATTCAACCTTAATGGTCCAGAATACTAAATATTACAATATGTGTTTTGGATCATTATTGTGAAAGAGTATAGGAGGCTGGGTTTTTTCTAAATAATGACTGCCTGATAACTTTTTCTTTTCTCCTTCAAGATAAAGCTCTCTCCTTAAACTCTTGAGCTGAACTGAAAATGCATCCCAGACTTCCATGTAATCATTTATGGCTAAATCAGCGAATCTAGCCCAAATCCAGGTCTACATTTCTGTACTATGCCAGTCATTCAAAATCTCTGGAATTATGCTAGCTGTCACACAGCGTCCCTTTTCCCTCACAACAACCCAAAGCCATGCTGTTTTCAGTTCCAATAAAGGAGAAGTCTGCAGCTAAATTGCTTCACTAAACACACACCTGCTGACATTTCATGCAGCGGTAATTCTCACTGGAAAGCTAAGTGTAAAATCAGGGAAACCCAACTTAATTAAAAGCAGTAAACATTAACAGGATACAGAATACATTAAGCAATTCCCATAAGGCAACAGGCTTGATGTGTAGTTTGTGATTTGTTCTGAGTTTGACACAGTGCTATTAATCTATCTTTGAGAACGTATCTGTTTTCTGAAGCACTATAGTAACAACAGGAGATTAGAGATAGAGAGAAAATACAGTAATTGATTTTATATTGTTTTTGGTATTAGTTTTCAGGCATTTGGTAGCATGAAACAAATATCATTCTTGATTGACTCCACCTGCAGAATACTTAATTACAGGCTTACATTCCAGAGCTCAGTAAACATGGCAATCCACAATGTAATAGAACTAAATTACACACCTATATAATCAGTGATTGTAGACACCTTTGCAGTCAAAAATGGAGAAAAGTGTGAGAGAAAATGTGAAACTGATTATGCAATTAAATATGCACAAAAATAAATGCAATCGGTATTACATTTACTTGAGAACAAAGGCAAATTTCAGCACATGGATTATTGCATAAGCAAGGCAGGAACATAGTTTTGCTTATTTTTTCACACTGTTCACATTATTTTTGGAAGGAATCTGATGCTTAGCTTAAAGTTCAAACAGGTAAATATGGGATATTAAGTTGATATGTACAATCTGAAAAAATGATATATATACACATGTGCAATAGTTTATTTTACATTAAACTAACTTATGTGGGAGAAAAATATTAAAGGGGTACTCAAGTTTAAAATAAATATGGTTTTCTGTAGGAAAGTGTTTTATCTACTAATGATACAAGGCACTCTTAAGACTCCCTCAACTAAAAGAAATTAAGAAAAAACATTTTTTCTATTTTTATTTACTTTGCATATTGGACAGCACTTCATAATAGTCAGTTTTGATTCCACTATACAGGCAATTTTCTGTTCTTTGAGTCGGTCTTTTACATAGGAACAGATTGGCTATTAAACATGTTATTACCCATCATGTTAAGACTACACTTTGTAGTTTCTGATTGGTTCAAACTCAATAAGCTGTAACCCAACAGGATGATCTGAAACAGTTCTGATTAACCAACTCCAGAGATCACCAAAGCCAGAAAACTGAACATATCTGAAATCCCTGACGATTTTGCAACTTTTACCTCCTGATTTGCATTTTATACATAAGCAATTTATTGATTACAGTAAGGGGGCAGAATAACGGAATTGCAATCAGTAAACTTTGGTCCCACTTCTGCACGTGGATGGGACAGACAACCCCTTCATCCGGACACAGCCTCTCTGAGTTCACTGACACTACACTGGTGCAGGGGTCACCACAAATAGATCTGATTGTAGGATCAGGGCCTGTCTTTGTAGTATTTTTTATAATATGTATAGGATTAGTTTCAAGATGTTTCATATGCTATCTTCAGTGTTTTGCCCTGGTCTACACTAGGGGATAAGTTCGAATTAAGCAACACAACTTCAGCTACTTTAACTGTATAGCTTAAGTTGAAGTTTCTTAACTCATATTTTGGCACTGTCCACACTGCAGGTAGTTGAAGGGAGCAAAGTCACCCTTCAACTTCCCTTTCTCCTCGCAGAAGCAAGACTACCACCTTTTAAGTTCAAATAAATGTGTCTTCACTAGACTTGCTAAATTCAAATACCGGAAGATCCACTGTGGCTGCCTCGATCTCATCTGTAGTGTTGACATGGCCTTACTGTGTAAGTCTGGGGAAATCTAGCAAGCCACTGGGAAAAAAAATATAATTAAAAGTATTATTGTATCTCTCTGCAAGAGAGAAGCAGTAGTAAGGGCAGAAGATAGATTTGATGTCCTACTGCTCTCTGCTTCTTTCCTCCCTCCCATCCAATCATCCCCACAACTATGGGCCTGATCCAATAGTTACTGACATCACGATAGTCCATCCATTCACTTCAATTGGTGTAGGATCACGCTCTATGGCCCTTCCTCCTCAAAAGGTTGTGCTGCTCTACAGAACATACTATGAACTCTGGAGAAGAAAGGAAATGCTTAGAAGGGATCTGCTGGATTTGGATTCCATCACTGGAATTTGATCATTGTAATAGTTGCTCTGAATTCAAAAGGGACAGACAAAATATGCCTGACTTATCTAAATCCTACTCTTGCTCATCATAGAATCACAGAATACTAGGACTGGAAGGGACCTCGAGAGGTCATCGAGTCCAGTCCCCTGCCCCCATGGCAGGACCAAATACTGTCTAGACCATCCCTGATAGACATTTATCTAACCTACTCTTAAATATCTCCAGAGAAGGGGATTCCACAACCTCCCTGAGCAATTTATTCCAATGTTTAACTACCCTGACAGTTAGGAACTTTTTCCTAATGTCCAACCTAAACCTCCCTTGCTGCAGTTTAAGCCCATTGCTTCTTGTTCTATCCTCAGAGGCCAAGATGACAAGTTTTCTCCCTCCTCCTTATGACACCCTTTTAGATACCTGAAAACGGCTATCATGTCCCCCCTCAGTCTTCTCTCTTCTAAACTAAACAAACCCAATTCTTTCCACCTTCCTTAATAGGTCATGTTCTCTAGACCTTTAATCATTCTTGTTGCTCTTCTCTGGACCCTCTCCAATTTCTCCACATCTTTCTTGAAATGCGGTGCCCAGAACTGGACACAATACTCCAACTGAGGCCTAACCAGCGCAGAGTAGAGCAGAAGAATGACTTCTCGTGTCTTGCTCACAACACACCTGTTAATGCATCCCAGAATCATGTTTGCTTTTTTTTGCAACAGCATCACACTGCTGACTCATATTCAGCTTGTGGTCAACTATAACCTCTAAATCCCTTTCTGCCGTACTCCTTCTTAGACAGTCGCTTCCCATTCTGTTTGTGTGAACTGATTGTTCCTTCCTAAGTGGAGCACTTTACATTTGTCTTTATTAAACTTCATCCTATTTACCTCAGACCATTTCTCCAATTTGTCCAGATCATTTTGAATTATGACCCTATCCTCCAGAGCAGTTGCAACCCCTCCCAGCTTGGGATCATCTGCAAACTTACTAAGCGTACTTTCTATGCCAATATCTAAACCGTTGATGAAGATATTGAACAGAGCCGGTCTCAAAACAGACCCATTTCCAAGTTTCCTGTTACTGTTTCTCCCTCCTCACTGATCAGTGGACCTACCCTGTCCTTGGTCTTCCTCTTGCTTCTAATGTATTTATAAAAAGTCTTCTTGTTTCCATTTATTCCCGTAGCTAGTTTGAGCTCATTTTGTGCCTTTGCCTTTCTAATCTTGCCCCTGCATTCCTGTGTTGTTTGCCTATATTCACCCTTTGTAATTTGCCCTACTTTCCATTTTTTACGAGACTCTTTTTTTATTTTTAGATCATGCAAGATCTCATAGTTAAGCCAAGGTGGTCTTTTGCCATATTTTCTATCTTTCTGACGCAGCGGAATAGCTTGCTTTTGGGCCCTTAACAATGTCCCTTTGAAAAATTGCCAGCTCTCCTCAGTTGTTTTTCCCTTCAGTCTTGATTCCCATGAAAGACAGACCTGGGTTACACCCCTATATTCAAATAAAAAGCAAACACCCTTCCACCTATCCTCCTCCCCCACTTCATTTGCCTGCAACAAGAGAAAAAACAGTTCAGATAAAATGTTCGTGTCATCTCTGTCTAGGCTGCAGGTATGTCTGGGTTAAAGCTGGGCTACAGTTTCTTGAACAATTTCCCCCTTTTCATATGCATATGCATTCCTATGGACACAGCCACAAATGAGCTCTTAAAAGGAGTCAGGGATCCTTATACAGATCTCCAAAGGGGCAGAATTGGAATCCAAAGGTCAATAGCATTTCCAATTATCAGTGAGCCATGGAAGAATCTTACTCAAGCGGGAACATAATAATAGATTGGCCTTCCTGGCATATGACTCAGGAAGATAGTTCCTGTTGGCTAATAGTTTAAATAGAGGGCTAAAATTAGGGATGCAAAATCCCATTTCATTGGTAAACCGGTTACACGTATTGTTTAACCAGCTCACCGATTAAAAGCGAGGACAGGTGGGAGGGAGTCACTCCAGCCAAGCGGAAGTGGACCTCTTGCCCACCGCTGGGCTGGAGCACTCCCTCCCCATTACAGCTAGCGGGTCTCCTACAGGGTTGGAGCAGCCTGCTGCTTGCAGCATGCGGTTCCAGCCCCTACTCGTTAACCGGTTAAACATTCACATCCTTAGCTAATATGCGGAGTGCTTCTTTTTAAGATCAGCTGTAGGCTAGCCATTATCTTTGTCGTGTACAAAGAAAGCCTGAACTTTGGGGGACGGGGAAGTTGGGATATTTTCTTTTTTGGAGGGTGGGGGGTTTTTCAGGGATTTTTTTTAAAGTTTTGATTGCAGTTTCTAAAAGAATTATTTCACTGAAGTTTCTTTAAGGGGGATTTTTGGGGGGATGCAGGGATAGGTGTATTTTTGTTTCCTGCTTATTTCAGGTGTGTAGCCAATTTTGAAACAATAACAAAATGCAAAAGATGAATTTCTAATGTAAAATACCAGCAGATAATCCAATAACTGTAACAAAACAGAAGTCATTGCTACCATCATAAAGCAACAAAATAGGCAAACCCAATTTTTTTTTCTTTTTCATGTCATTGTCATCTTGCTTCTTTGCATCTTTTCTCATGGCAAATACTTTCTGCTTTCTGTATCAATCTACTGAGAGTTCCCCTCAAGCTGATTCCTTGTTTTCCCTTACAATAGCCATAAAGAAAACATAATTCACCTTCCCCTAAACCAGTTGAAACTTGCTGTAATGTTAGCTGCTTTTTACCATTAACTTCTATGCTAGCTATAACAATATGAAGCCCTTTCTCAATAAGGAAGGAAAGCCCTTTCTGATCCCAGCTGGCAATTGCGCAGGAACGGCAATCAGAGCATCTTTCCTTTCTGTAGTGTAACCTACAATTCTTACTGCACACAATGGCTCTGTACTAGAAGGCTTTAATCTGCCTTGCCAAACCACAACTGGCGCTTGTGTAAGAGTTCTTCCCATTCCTTTTTTTTTTTTTTAAATGGCAATGACCTTCAGATGTGTAATACTACAAGCATGCAGCACACTCCACCTTTCGGCAGCCAGTTCCAATCCCACGCAGCTCAGAAGCGACTGAAAGTTGTTCCTGTCTCAAGTGTTTTCTGACTCATCTGAAATAAAATGACGACTTCAATCCAGCTCCTAACGCTACATCTACACAACTGCATTTATAGTGGCATATCAGATCGTTTGGAATAAAATTCAGTAATATTCATTATGTACCAAAGATTGCCTATCAGGTTCTCCTTAGAGAACAGTGTTGGGGGCGAGAGAGTAAAATGGAGCCCACTGTGGCCACGTCCCGTCCCCCCCAACAGTCTGCTGACCTAAAACTGTGTACAGGAGACGCCCCCTAAGGGGGCACTAAGACTTATATGGTGCCCCCTGTCAGTCAAGTGGCCTTGGGTAAAAATGGCAGCAAGGAGCTAGTCAAGGACCACACCCAGTAGGAACAATTGCACAAGCAGCCAAGGCAGTGACCTGAAGAGTTTGGAGACATTACATCATTTTCTCCAGTTTTGATGAGATGTTCTCTGCCCAGTGCCGATTAGCTCTTTGCCCCAACTCTCTGTTTCTTCACCTCGGCTTCACTACACACCTGTCTTGTCCCCATCACCCTTCAACCTCCCCTCTTTTCACTTTTCCCTCTCTATTTAGTTAGATAATCCCACCCTACAAATCATGCCCATCTTCCTCCTTTCCCCCAACCAAAAACACAGTGTATTGTTCATTCTGCTTCTCATTTTTGGGTGTGTCTAGACTACATGGCTCCATCAACTGAGCCATGTAGATGAGTGTACTCGGCAAAGGAAAATGAAGCAGCAATTTAAATAATCACTGTTTCATTTACATAAAAATGGCCGCCGTGCTGTGCCGATCAGTTGATTGTCGGCACAGCGTGGTAGTCTAGACGGGGATCAGCCAACCCCAGAACCCTTTGTCGTCAGATCCTGTAAGCCTCGTTTGTACAGTGTTTAACACAATGGGGACCCCATTCCTGGCTGGTCCTCGGCCACTACCATAATCAACAACATTCACCATTATCTGGTCAAATGGCACTGTGTCCACCAATCTCCAACGAGGCATATGGAAAAATCCCAAAGATTGAGTAGGTCTGTTAACAGTAAAAAACCCTACAAATGGAACAGTTTCTCTCATAATTCCAAGTGTCAGGTGTTTGCAGGTGGGGGAGTATCTACAACTCCAATAAATGTGACCGCTGGATTAGAGAATAAATACATTATCTTCCCACAGAATAATCAATCTTAGCACACAAAGTGGTGATATGCTGGTCATCTTGGGGAAAATTATTAGGAAACTTTCATGTACATGGGAGATCTGTCTATTTCATTATTGCAAATAGTCTTTCTTTGGTCTGCATATGTAACTGAGTCTTTCACCAGCTCATCCTGTGTTCACCAGGAGAATAGAGATGGAGCCAACACCAAAAATGAGAGCAGACAGAACCTCATGTCAACAAGAAAAACAGCAGTTTTCTATAATTGTGTGTGAGCAGAAACATAAGTGGAACCCTGGTATGATGCTGAAAAATTGTTTCCTGAATTTTAAGGAACAGTCACATTTTCATGACATCTCAGATTCTTCCCCATAATGCAGAAAAGCATTACATCTAGGTGGAATTAAAGTCCTGTTGTTATGAGAATGGAAAGAAAATTAACCTATTTAAATCAACTGATCTATTCTGGCCAACAGCTTATGAGTAACTCTGAACATTTTGTCCCCTAAAAAGACATTTTGAGTACAATAAACATGTCATACAAACATGTTTGTAGTTTGATTAACATATATGTAAAATATTGCATGCCATTTCAAAGAGCTTTTCTTTATGTCTGCCTTCCTGGCTATTTTTTCTAGTGTTTTTCTTCTGCTTCAGGCAGATGAAGTGGGGGTGGAGAATAAAAGGAAGGCTTGTTCTTATGCAGCATAATGACTGTTTTTAATCTCTAGTCCCTCATAACAAGCATGGACGAGTTTGCTTAGGGAAAGTTTCACCTGTCATGTCAACTGATCCATATATCCTATATTCATTACGATAATATGCAAGTACATAACAAAGTTATAAAATCCCAGTAATAGAATCCAGTAGATCAGGGTGAGGAACCTTTTTTGGGTTGGGGGCCACTGACCCACAGAAAAATCAGTTGGGGCCCACATGAAAGTGAGAAGCAAAATAAATAAATAAATAACTCTCCCTGACATGGTCCCTGAATGAGAAAGGAGAAAGACACTCCCTGCATTCCCCTTGCACACCAGAGCCCGGGGGGACCTAAGCTAGTAGATTTTGTGTGCTCCAGCTCTGTGGGGGAAATGGTGGCGGGGGAAAACTGAAGCAACAGTACGGGCTCCCCAATGATGGCGGGGGGAGGTCCCAAGCCTCGGGGGCCAGATCCAGGCAAGACAGGGGCCGCATTCAACCCCCAAGCCTTAGGTTCACCGCCCCTGCAGGAAATCATCTCCTTCCTTCTTCTACTTCCTTAGGAATATTCCCCACTTCCACCTCTACTACCCACCCACTTGGTGCTAAGTCAAAGAAGTCAGTTTTGCAGAGATAAGCCGCAACTGAAGAAAGCGCTGAAGCATATGCCTAAATCCCATTGACTTCAATGGTACTTAATAAGCATGTGTCTAAACTTCCTTTCTGAACAGTGATGCTATCATTTTGCTGTAGCACTCTCCTCCTCTTCTCCATTGCTGCTAGTAGCCTCTGTTTATCTGCCTACAGGCACAGAATGACAGGGGCAAAACAGGCAATCCAACCACTTTTGGGATGGAAGGAGGCTGAACAAAATTGACAAAGGCTGTATATGAATTGAGCTCTGAGGCCATATTAGCAACAATGGTGTAGCCGATAGCAGTTCACACTTTAGACCAGTGGTCTCCAACATTTTTACACCGAAAATCACTTTTTAAATCTCAAAACAGGCGAAGATCTACCGCCCCGGCCCTTCCTTGAAGCCCCGCCCCTTCCTTGAAGCCCCACCCTCTCTATTCTCCTCCTGTCCATCACTTGCTATCCCCAACCCTTACTTACACACTTCGATAAAACAGTTTATTTTTAAATTATGCGATATATAAAATTAAAATCACGTGTTTATAGTTATGAAATAAAAGATCTGTTTTTATTCATGCTATTTAAATCTAAAATGAAGCATTTATAATTATACATTTTGTGGGGTCAGAGGAGAGGGAACAGGGTGCTGGAGGGCAGAGGACAGGGTTCTGCAGCAGGGGACAGGGTGCCAGTGGGGACAGAGTTCAGGGAATGGGGACAAAGTTCTGTAGCTGGGGACAGGGGAGTGGGGACAGAGTTCGGGGAGTGGGAACGGGAATGGGGACAGAGTTCTGTAGCTGGGGACAGGGGAGTAGGGACAGGGTGCCAGTGGCAGCAGAGTCCCCTGCATCTGCTTCCTCCCAGGATTCTCCCCCCCCTCTCCCCACAGAGGGAAGCAAGCACATGCCTCCTCCGGGCCTGACTCCCCCTTCTCCCCCCTCTGCGGGAGCCTGCCCCGGGGATAACCCCCCCCCCCCCCGCGGCAGGGCCAAACCCCCGTGAGCACCTGCCCTAGGGCCAAAGCCCACTTCCACGGCGTGGCCTGGCCCATCCCCTCTCCTCCCGCAGCGCGGCCAAACCCTGCGGGCACCTGCCCTGGGGCCAAACCCCCCTCCCGCGGTGCAGCGCAACCAACCCCCTCCTGCAGCATGGCCAACCCTCACGAGCGCCTGCTACAGGGCCAAACCCTCCTTCCACAGCGCAGCCAACCCCCGCCGGCCAACCCCCGCTCTCTCCTCCCGCAACGCGGCCAACCCCCGCGGGAGCCTGCCCCAGAGCCAACCCCCGCTCCCACGGCGCAGGGAAATCCCTGCGCTCAACTCACCCCTCTGGCGCTGGCGGCGCAGGAAAGCTTCCGCACTCCTCCTCTGGGGCCAATGCCCCCTCCCCCAGCACGCAACAGAGCTGTGGAAGGGGAGCAGCCCGTGCACTTCCGGAACTCCCGGAAGTGACGCGGGCTTCAGACAGGACTTCCATCCACCCTGCGGGAAGCCGGCACTACACTAGAGGTAGGTAGTGGGGCTTCTCGGGCGCGGGGGAGAAATGGGAGGTGGGTTGCCCGAACGCCTCGCGATCGACGGGTTGGTGACCACGGCTTTAGACTTATGAAAAGGAGGGTTCTGATGATGCAAAGTGAGTCAGGGGATACAACCTACACCAGTGTTTCTTAAACTTTTTAAGACCGAGGAACACCAAACAATTTTTTTTTTATGATGAACACCAAGGATTTTTGGTTGAGAAAAAAAAAAGGTCGCCTGTCCCTTCAAGGGCGGCCATTTTGAATTCTGTTGTTCTCTACAGCACACCTCCGACTGACTTGCGACACACTGGTGTGTCATAGAACACAGTTTAAGAAACACTGACCTACACTAAGAACTTAGGAGACTTAGATTATGTTCCCAGCTGTGCCTCTGACTGCTGTGTGACTTTGGGCAAGTCACTTCACTTCCTTCAGCTTCCCCATACGTTAAAAGGGAAATAATGATAGGGACTCTGTTCCCCATGGAAAATGCTTTCAGATCTCTGGCTGAAAAGCTCTAGAAAAGACCTAGTTTTCATCACCATCCTCAAGGGCTGGGACTGACTCTTAAGATGTATCGCTGTAGTGCCTAACACAATGGGCGCTGGTCTCAGCTGGATCTGTATGCACTACTGCAATACAAATAACAATAATCATCTGGGTACTTACATCCTTGTTCCCCATGTTATGATGTACATGTCCAGGGTGCAAGTACCCATGTGTCTTTCTGATAGTCTCACCTGGTACATGGATAGCAAGAAATCTAGACAAAGATATGAATTATTCAGTCCTACAAACAAATGTCTCCTGAAACAAACTGGTTGGTAACGCAGGTAACCATCTTCACAGGCAATTTCCAACCTAGAAAACAATGAATTTTTCGGGACTAGTTCATGGCTGAACTTGACGTAAACTTGGGATTCCATCCACTAGCAAATCAACCACACAGTGGGTAACAAATAAACTCAGCTCCCTTGAATAACAAACAGTAATACCACAGAGACAAATTTATTTTCAAAGCATGTTGGTATCCTGCCCAGTTACCTACGCCTTGTTCAAAACAAACAGATACGATTGCTGCATCACAAAGCACCCTTTTAGCATTCTGATGCACATCCGTTCATAAACGCCTTTATTCTTCTCTTGATTTAAAGGTGGCCTGAAAAGTGAGGAAAATGTACTTGTGCTTGCTCTTTGTTGGTTCTTCTCTGTGTTATAAAAAAAAGATGTGACAGTTTAGATTTGTTTTGTTTTAATTATTCCTCCCTCGCCTGCTTAGTTTTTTACTTGAGAACTTTCTTCTCTGCTCTGGAAGACTCTAGGATGACTGGAGATTTAATGAAATGATAACATCACCATAGTCAAGACAGTGAAATCTGAGCAACTGAACACACACAGGAAAAAAAACTAAACAATGACTACTTACATATAATATGTAGGATACAGCCCTTCAAAGTACCAGCAATGTTTTTTGGCCTCTGTACACTGGAAAGGAAACAAACCAACAATATCTTAGTGTTTTTATTTATACACGGCAACAATAACACTATAATAACATTATTACAAATGCAGCCATCAAATAAATATATATTGAGGCAACAAACGGTCTCTGATCCCAAAGATTTCACAATTTTAACAAATACTATGCATGGTGATATTTGACATCGTGAATTGTAACATGCATCTCTAGGCCCCGGACTCTGCACAGAGATGCCTACGGAGACCTCTATGGAGGTCAGTGAAGCTCCATTCAGACACAGGAATCTATCTGTCTGAGTTTATCTCTGGGCAGAATGAGGGCTTTGCAATAACCTCAAAGATAAATAGAAGTTAAGAGCCAGTCAGTATCACGGGTCATTTATGAAACAGTTCTAAAGCATCTTTAGTTGAAACTAGCTACCCCTTTCATATGACCCTACATTTAATTAGTCATTAATTTGCAGCGATACTCTTTATGTAATCTCTATACTGATGGAGTACAGCCAGGAAAAGAGTAAAGGCAACACAGTGCTGGGATATTTTCTCATTTCTCTATAACAAAAATAAAGTCTGCAACTGTTTCCAGGTGCATTGTAAAGTATCTAGGAAAATAATCTGCTCTCTGCAATCCAGCAGCATTGTTCTCTTTCATGTGCACTATATCCCACTTAGAGGACAGGAGCAGGAATTTTTTCCTGTGTGAGAGGCAATGCTTATCGTGGATATTATCAGAAAAACTAACTAACTAACTAACTAACTAACTAACTAACTAACTAACTAACTAACTAACTAACTAACTAACACCACCACCACTTGGAAAGGAAACACAGACACAACAAGGTAGCATATATAAGGACAAAGCATCTCTATATACTTCACTGGTGCCCATAATATCAGAGAATGCAGTACAAATTAGGGATGTTAGATAGCGTGTAATTCAACTGTCACGTAACCACATCAAATTTTAGCAGCTATATGACTATTCGATAGTATCCAGTGGCGGGACTGGCAGCCAGTGTACTCTCGGCCCCACTCTCGGGAAGCCCCCTGCCACTCCACGCTGCTGCCTATCAGAGGCAGCAGTGCAGAGTAGCAGAGGGGAGTTGGTTTAAAAACCCCTGTTGGCCCTTGTTTGTGGGGGGCCCGAGCTCCCCATGGACAAAGGCTGTGCCGGCATCCAAGAAGCAGCCTCTGTCCAAGGTGAGCCTGGGCCTGCTGCAGACGGAGGCTGCTCTGCAGCAACCTTCCCTGCCCGCTCCCTAATTCTTTACTGATGCCTCTGATACGAAGCAGCACAGGAGAGGGGGGGAGAGGGCAGGCTACTCTGCAGCCTATATGCACTATGTGTATCATCTCCCGCCTGCCTCCCCACCCTCTGCACTGCTGCCTCTCTATCATAGGCAGCGGGGGAGGCGGGGCAGGAAGCTCCACGGGATCTGGTGCTCATGGGGAGCGAGCTTAAAAGCTGGATCCCAATGGGGACTGGCTCCCACCTCCCCACCCCCTTGCTGCCTCTGATCCAGAGGCAGCAAGGGGACGCATGCATGTAGTTGACAGGATTAACCGATAAGCCCAGATTTATCGGTTAATCATGTAGACATCTACACACTGACATCCCATGTACAGATACATTTCCAGAAGTTTCATGGCAAGCTATGTTATCAGATGTCACACAAACGATACATTCTTTGATCTTTCCTACACCAAGATGATTTCATATAGGTAACATTTTGTTGGGGTTTTTCAAAGTTAATTCTAATTTCTCTCTTTGCAGAAGGCCTTGCAGCCTAATTTAGGAGGGCATGTATCATGCCCATAAGGTCTAGCTCACCCTTTGTTTTAATTCTGTGACTCATCTTTAAACAACGTAATATCAGCCTCTTTGAATTCCTGGAACACTCAATACATTTGGGCAAGACAGAGAGAGAGTGCTTTTAGATTCCTGACTCGTTATTCACGAATGAGAGAGGCTGTAAACTCTTTATTAAGCACCTCATGAGGAGATTCAGAGAGCAATTACTGCCCAAGAAGACTATTTACTATGGATTAAACTGTTAAGACTAGAAGAAAAGAGCCTTGTCCCACATGAACACTGATAAGGTAGTAGGGCTCATGCCAGCCACTTTATTAATAGGACAGGTTTTGGGCCCTGTAAGAAGCATCTCAGTGTTCAACTTAAAAATAAATTTATCCTTGTTTCCTTTGGAAGCGAACACTGGTTTTCTTCTCATGCTGAAGCTAAGATTGAAAACAACATTCAGCTGGACTTCAGTTCTGCAGCAGGAACAAAGGAAAGCTAAAGATCCACCTGCCCACACGTTGCAGGGCTGACAGCCTTGCTGGGCCACTGGGCAAGGTAGGGGAGAGGGTATCCTTCGCACAACCAGAGGGGCGGAGCCTCAGGCAGGAAGGGCAGGGCTAGAGCTAGGAAGCACTCAGCACCACCCAGAGAACACCCCGCCTCTCTCAGGCAATAGTAGCAGCCAGGAGCTCCGGGCCCTTTTGTATTGCTGGGCTGCAGGGCAGTTTCCCCTTTCCTCCCATCAGCAGGCTTGCACCCACCCACACTTTGTGGACACTGAGTCAGTTGAGTTTGGGTGCATTCAAAAAAAGTCCTCTTACTAATCCACCTAGATCAGACTCCATTGATCCTCTTCCCACTGCTGAGCCAGGGGAACAGCCGTCCACTTCCTAGGACTGTCTTAAATCTCTCCCCTCTTGGTTTCCCATCCCCTTCTCCTTGCCATTCCTTCCTGATCCCAACCGCCTAGTATTCTCTCTGATAGTCAGCTGCATCTTCATACATCAAAGAAAGAATTGTGACTTTAAGATACTTTGCACAAGGACTAAAAATGAGCTGCAAAATGAACAATAAATATCTAAGAAACAAAACACTCTTCCCTATGCATCCAGTTTCCCCAACTGTTTACAACAGAAATGTGCAGAGCCCTGCAAATCCACAAACATCCATGTGTATCTGCGCATCCGTGGCTGAGGATATGGATATCTGTGGCTCATTTCAGCAGATACAAATGCAGATGCGGGTAACAGCACCATTCTCCTCAGCATGAATTCAATCAAGGAAAGTCATCGCGATTCAATTTTTATTATTAAATACGGATATTACCACTGTAACAAGAGATGCCAAAATCTGGACTGGTACGGCATTGTGCTAGGCGCTGACTAAATCCTTACGCAAAACAACCTGTGTTTTGTTCAGGTCTTGAAAAATCTACTTGCCCACTCACCAATGGCAAGACAGACAATGATCTCAGTGATCTGTGATTTGAAACTAAGCTCCCTTATGATCTTGCTGGTATTTTAACTTTTATGATGGACATTTTATCTCCTTTTTGGCTGCAAAATAGTTCATCCTATGTCCTGTACCCATTTGGCCATATTATTATGAAATGCAAGTATAAAAGTGTTTGTTCATTTTTTTAAATGAATGATGCAGGTTTAATTGGGGGCATTTAGGCCAGTTCTAGAGAATTAATGGCCTGTATATAAGCCAGACTACATGAGCCATTTCTTAACACTGTAGGATTTAGAAAAAGTGAAAAATCAAAGATGAGCCATCAAATACCCACTTCTCTGACATACTGCTACTGACTGTTTTCTTTAACAGGGTGTAATAACAAGAACTGGAAGTCGTGCTTTCCTAAAAATCACTAAACTCATTCAGGTTTCCTCTAAGAAAGAAAACGTGCTTTCTGCCACAGACTGAAGCCATTTTCTTCAAATGACTCTGAGATTAAGAGCAATAGGGGGGAAAAGTTGCTAAAATACTAACTCTCTTTAATGGCACCATAAAATAAGGGCTGTGTGAGTGTGGTTTGGGGGAGTAGAGAACAGACATTCTTGTTTGTTAAATGTCTGAAGCTCTTCTGCAGAGTATTAGTTACCACATGAAAGATTTACAGACATACTACAGCAGGATCTTCCTCCACACCATACATCATTATCTTCAAATTCACCAATGAATTCAAATATACCAGGTCATTCTGAACAACTCTTCATCAGGCACAAAAATGAATGCAACATATTTACTTTCACATGAAATACTTGCAAATAAAGGTATTAATGTTGGAGGGTGGATTTTTTTTATTATTTTGAAGGTACATTCAATCTTGGAGGAGTTTATGAAGTCTAGTCCAATCCAGATCCTCATGTGGCATAATCTGGTAAAGCTCTATTGATTGGGAATGACACTCATTTTCATCAACAGAGGATTCGGCCCCTTCTTTTTAGCCAGACAAAGTGCAAGCAGCAGCAATGCAATTTTTCTCTACACACAATCACCAGGCCAGAGAGGGGTAAAAACAGAGCAAGAGTGGGCCATGGGGCCTGCCACATTCATCATTACAGAAATGGTTCCTAGCATTTTGTAGCAGATGGGCATACACTACATTGCAATAGAAACTGGGCTGTTCCAACACCCATTCTCATGGCAGCCTCAAGCTCCACTGAAAATTAAATGGGAAGTGAGCAATAAATAAGCACCTCAGAAGCCCAGAACAGGACTTTCTCATTAAAGGCCTGAAAAACTGAGCAATGCCCAATTCGACTTTCAGATCAGAGCAGCAACCAGAACCCTTTTCACTCAAGCCTCTAAATCAGAGCAGAAAGCATTCGGAAGCACAAGCAGTTTCTTAGAAATGGATTGTTGAAATCGGTAGGAGTCCTGTATGCAGAAGACAAGAAAGATCAGATCAGTAGACTAGAAAATGTGCCTGGTGTTGCTGCTCTTCCACAGATCAGGAGCGGAGCTGAATCCCACCTGTCAGGTTAACGGATGTCCTGACATCAGAGCTGCACTGATCAGTGTCCGCATAGGAACACGACTGATCTGCTAGAAGAAGTACAGTTTCATTTAGCTCAGTGTAAATTGGCCAAGTTCATCCTTATTTCCTAGCTAGTGGTGCTGACAAATGAGGGCAAAGGTAGCCAAACTCAGCAAACAAGCAAGGGCTCGTGTCATGTAATGCAATGGTAACAGTACATCAAAACACTTCTGGGGTTTTGTATAGTCCTTATTTAACAAGAGGATGAAGATACAAAAAGCCTTGCATGCCCGTCCTATCCCAGATCACAGACATTCTGATAGTCTGATTAGTCTCTTCCTCTGATCATAATAGGAGTAATAGCTCTACAAAGAGACTCTGTCCCTAAGATATAGCTGAATCCATCAAGCCCCAAATATTAGACAATAGCATGACTCAGATCTTTTTACATTTTATATTGGAAACCCTATTCTCTTTGGATCGCCTCTTTGATAGTTGGGGATATTACTCACACGAAATGCACATCAGAAGCAGATTTCCTACCTAAACATCATTAATCCATGTTTGGCAACAGTACAATTTTACCACAAGCAGCCAGTACTTATTCCTTTGGTACTGACACTACTGACATTAATCATCATATATATATTTGGAATTAATGTGGATTAGCATTAGATAGCATCAGAAAGCATTACACTGCATTCTATTTAGATCCATTAGCCTTTCCTATATATGTAAAGGACACAACCTCCTTTAAATGCAATTTCATTTTAAGAGGATCATTCATTTATTTCTTTGACATTATGCACTAATTGTGAATAGATTTCAATCCTAGAGCAATATAATTGTAATTGAATATATGCTTTTCCTCATTCATCTAGAAAGAGAGATCCACATTTTCCAAAATGCATTGACTGTCTCACACAGATCACTTACCCTAACTAAGAGATACCAATAGTAGGAGTACCGCTTTGGTTTACATCAAACATGTCTGTCACAGGAAAGACCATCCACAATTAGCCTGGTAAGAGGACAGAGGCCTTTAGGGGGATCAGTGACTACCTCTGCTATTTGTCAGAGGGGAAAACACCCCATTATGATATGATGTTGCCTTCATGCCTGCAAAAGCAGAACCTGCCACAATGTGATCTTAATCAATTTTAAGTTTTAACCATATTAAATGCAGTGCCTTTCATTCAAACACAGCAACTGAAACAAAGAGACACTCGGAAGAGCTGTATTGTGCTTTTCAGGACCCTGAACAATAGCAAAAAAACACTTCTGCCAAAAGGTTGACATTATGAGTGGGCCAACAGAGAAATGCATTAAGGATTCTTTGTGTTGAACGGTGAATGGAAAAGGCCATTTATTTGTTATCTATTTTCGAATTCTAATCAACAGCCCTAGAGATAATTACTGAATGTCTGTATTTATAGAAACCCAGCAACTCAAGAGGTAATAAACAGGTATTACGTGCATCTGGCAATGCTTCTGGAAGTATGGACATTCTGTAAGTATCAACAGAACTACATGTTAAAATCGAAAAGCAGAAAATTAAATGTGGATAATATTATTTGTTAGTTTTCTTTGTCAAAGTCTATCTCCCTCCATTAGAATGTTGGTGGAAGTGGCTTTAGTATTGCCTATGTTTCATTCATGCAGAAAAGTTACAATTACAAATTATTTTTGAAGGGTCTCAGAGCATTTTATAAACCACGTATTTATAGTAATTTCTTTATTCTGTTCTCAAAAGGCAGCCACCGCCGGGAGAGAACATGAAAGTGGTTTAACAGAGCATAGCAATCCCATAAACCATTTTAGGACAGGAAGAGAACAATAATGTTTGATCTGGTTGAATTCAGAATGATAATACTCATTGATAACACAACAGAAAGTTACGTAGGTGAAATACAATCGTCCTACTTAAAACATGGTCAGGACATGAGGACATAAGAATGGTATCTGATGAAGTGGTTTTTACCCCTTTAAAGCTTATGTCCAAGCGGTCTTTAAGGTGCCACAGGAATCTTTGTTGTTTTATAGGACCCTTAGTGAGCAGGAGTGGCCCGAAGCTTGGTTTTAATCTTATTCAGCTTAATCTGATATGGTCCACTAAACTTGACAGTTCCCCATATGAATATCAATTAGGAATGTGAATGGTTAACTGGCAGTCTAGCCAGGCTGGAGCAATCCCCTGCCTGCCAGGTCCACTGTGCTGTGCCATAGGGGTGGGCACTCCAGGGGCTGGAACATCTCCCCATTTGCACTGCGGTGCAGCGGGTCTAGCCTGGCCAGAGCACCCCTCCTCAGACTGGGTATACAGGCCACTCCAAACCAGCCAGACAAGTTAACATTATGTTAACTGATTAAACGGGATTTTAAATCCCTAATATCGATGCACCTCTTTTTTCTGACCCTCTGGGTAGGACTGACCATGCATACAAAGGCCCTATAAACATGCAAGCTGAAAAAGGCACTTGAAAAAATCCATTTTATGAGGCAAATCCTGCCAGTGGTTTCTCAATGCACAATCCGTGTCAAATGGAGCTTGTACACAGGTTTCTATGTCCAAAGTATGGTAGCTTAAACAAGATATTAACAATGGGTTTCAAGGACAACAAATTAATTGCACCACCCTCTTGCCTCACTTTTTATTTCGTTTTGTAATAAAGCTAAACAGGATCTACACAGATGGTCTAATGATAAACAACAGGGTGCATGTTGCAGGGATCCAATTTAGGTCTCAATCTCCTTGACTAGCAGAGGCCCAACAGCTGGAGAAAGGACCACCAGTTCTGTCCAAAACACAGAGCAGCACAGATAGTCTTTGAATAGAGCCATACCAAGATATCCTGGACAGAGGAAAGTAACCATTGTGAATGGCCTTAGGTCACAATGAGGAAAAAATAAATGAGAAAAAACTGAACAGATTGTGATGAACACATGGAAATTTTTCTGGAGGGCCAATGCAAACAGGTAATGGTTTGTAGGTTCACCCTATATTGGATTCATCCATCAGACAGAGCTTGATAGGGGTTAAGCACACATACAAAGTAAGCAGGCCAAAGTACGAGGGGTCTCATCTTTCACAGAGTCTTTGGGAGTAAGGCGAGTATTGGACTTAGCAGCCATCTCAATGCTCTTTTTTTAAGTGTCATCTGCTGCATGAGAAAAGCGCAAGGCTTCCTTTTATAAGAGCAACATGCTGCACACTCTTAGCACATTGGAGATCCCATTTGCCTCCGCCAAAAAACAAAGATGCAGAGACCTAAAAGCAGATTGCTGCTGTAAACAGGATTTTTTACCCAATATATTGAGCGTTGCGTCCACAATCATTCCACTTCCTTTCATATGTGCATGGAAGAATAAAGGCAGCATCATATTATCCTAGAGTACATCTACATAACATTATTTTGAAATAACTTAATCCGCATCTATACAGCAGTTATTTAGAAATAATGTAGAAATACCATCAAGCTGGAAGAATTCTTACTCTGACTCCTGTAACCCTCATTGTATGAAAAGTAAGGAAAATTGGAGGAAGAGTGCTCCATTTTGAAATTAGTTCTGTGTAGACGCTCCCAATTTTGAAATAAGCTATGTAACTGACGTAGCTCAATTTGCGTAACTTATTTTGAGTTAAGCCCTGCTGTGTAGCTATACCCCTATAGTCAAGTAATTCAGGGCTCACCTTATTAACCAATCCATAAAAGGGGAAGATGGAGGTGGTGGAATCATCCGTGAGCAATATAAGGGAAGTAGTAAACACATACCAAAATTTAGGATATTCACAAATCCCTCCCCTAGTCTCTTTAAAATATATACTATTCTTTTCAGGAAACAGATACAAAAACGAGATTCCTCGTTTGCATGACACTGAACTGATTATGTCTCCTTGCAGGTAATAAAGTGAGGCAGCACTGTCTGCATTACTGCCACCACCATTCAATGAAAAGGAAAACAATCAGCATGGTTCAGGGTGGCCAGAGTCACTTTTAAGTACTGACAGGATAAAGGTTTGCTCGCTGTCCTCCAAAAACTGCACTGAATGTATTTGCCTAAGGACTTATCCCACGGATAGCACTGACCCAAGGGTGGAAGGTACTCCCATACTGAAGGTTGCAACATTCAGATCAGAGTTCATGTTCTTCCCATTCTTGTCTTCATGGCACCAACATTTAATTCCTTTGTTAAAAAGATTTAATTGGAATGTTTGGCTATGCGTTTTCTATGCAGGTTTTGTTCCCACATTTTCCCAACCCCTTTTTAACTTTTTGCCACTAAGCTTTAAAGTCCTCAGGCATTGCCTTCTATCTTTCGTAATAATTAAATCAAAGCTCAGGGAAAGCTGAATAAAAAACTCTATAGAATCAGTGCATGATTTTCTTTCTCTCTCTCACTCGAAGAGGAAGAAAGTAAGCCAGTGACAAAGGCTAGTGTGACAGACACCAATTAGTTAAACTATGACAGCCCATCAATGGCTAAAGAAGGGAGAATTTCAGCCATGGTCCCATGAACTGAAAAAGTTTGCTCTGGAGCCTCCAGGGGTTTTGTTCTGTTCATGTTATAAGTGTTTTCTCTGTCAGTTGCTCAGGAGAGAGGAAACTGACATGTTTGTACATTGCTACATAATCACAGCTCTTTTCTGTCCTCTTCCTACCAACATTATTTCCCATTCCTGACATTTCAGCCGATGATGTACTCGTCTCTCCATGCCCTTCTTCATGAATAATTATAAAAAGTCAAAATATTTCTTTTATCCTAGTGAAACCTTTTTTGTTTATTCCAAAATGTCAGTTATGGGATTAAAACCCTTTGCATTGCAAAATCTTGCTGTACAAAATAAAGACCGCATCACCAATCATACATATTCAGTTCAAGGAAGAGCGCATGCAAACTACTTAAAGTCAATTAATACTGATAGAACAGAGAGACAACCTAATATGGTTCACTAAGGGTACGTCTAGACTATATGCCTCTGTCGCCAGAGGCATGTAGATTAGGCTACCAGACATAGTAAAATGAAGCGGCAATTTAAATAATCGCCACTTCATTTAAATTTACATGGCTGCCGCGCTGAGCTGACAAACAGCTGATCAGCTGTTTGTCGGCTCAGCGCGATAGTCTGGACGCGCAGGTGTCGACATCAAAGGTATTTGTCAACCACCCAGGTATACCTCATCCCAGGAGGCATACCTGGGTGGTCGACAAATACCTTTGATGTCACCACCCGCGCGTCCAGACTATCGCGCTAAGCCGACAAACAGCTGATCAGCTGTTTGTCGGCTCAGCGCGGCAGCCATGTAAATTTAAATGAAACGGCGATTATTTAAATCGCCGCTTCATTTTACTATGTCTGGTAGCCTAATCTACATGCCTCTGGCGACAGAGGCATGTAGTCTAGATGTACCCAAAGAGGTAAGGCCCATTTCTGAACTTGCTAGGAATTTATTTTTGAATCCCATTATGCATGGTTATGACAGTCTATTCACTGTAAATCAGATTGCATGACCCAATGTGTATTAAGCAAGTGAACATATGAACACAGAATAATGGTCAAAGAGACTGCATGGAAGCCATTTTGATGTGTGAAAGCCAGTTCATGAACAGTTGAAATACTTTGGCACTATGAGCCTGATATTTATTATACCTGACTATATAAGATACTAAGGGTGGAGCTTCTTAAATGGTCAGATCCTGCCAGCCTTACACTGAATAGTAACCCCAGCTGCATTATGACTATTGTCTGTCCCCAGAAGGCAGAATGGCTTTAACTGTCATCAGTATTTCTACATTTCAGTCATTTAACTAATTCAGTTAAATGACTCAGTCATTCAAACGTAAGAAACCTGCTAGGAATGGAAAAAGCTTGTCTTCTTTCCATCTGTGAATTTAAATGAGGTGAGAGAATGAGATTAATTGTTCTAGTCATAATGGCCTTTGGGATTTTAGAACTAATCAGTTCATGTCATTAAACTACTGATAATACTTCATTTGTTTAATATAGTCAGTTAAATTTAAATACAAACATATTTGATAATCTTCTCTCTTAATTAACCAGCACATTTATACGTAGAATTTAAGACCATAAGGGACCCTGGATCATCTAGTCTGATTTAAGGTGCAGGTTGACCCTCTCTAGTCCAGTATTCTCTGATCCTGCCTCATTTTAATTAGCTGGATGTTCACTTATCAAGGGTGTGACTAAGTTTCTTGCAGTCCCAAAAAGTTTGTTTACAGCCACCAGTCCTTGCTCTCAGTGTTCTGTGCTCTTATCTAGTTCTAATTTATCCCTCACCAAGGGCTCTTGTGTAAATTACATGGCCATGGGATAAGAGGGAAGGTCCTTTCTTGGATTGAGAACTGGTTAAAAGACAGGAAACAAAGGGTAGGAATAAATGGTAAATTTTCAGATTGGAGAGGGGTAACTAGTGGTGTACCCCAAGGGTGAGTCCTGGGACCAATCCTTTTCAACTTATTCATAAATGATCTGGAGAAAGGGGTAAGCAGTGAGGTAGTAAAGTTTGCAGATGATACAAAACTGTTTAGGATAGTGAAGACAGAAGCAGACTGTGAGGGACTCCAAGAAGATCTCACCAAACTGAGTGATTGGGCAACAAAATGGCAAATGAAATTTAATGTGGGTAAGTGTAAAGTAATTCACATCGGAAGAAATAACCCCAACTATACGTACAGTATGATGGGGGCTAATTTGGCTACGACAAACCAGGAAAGAGATCTTGGAGTTATTGTGAATAGTTCCCTGAAAACTTCCACACAGTGTGCAGCGGCGGTCAAAAAGGCAAATAGGATGCTAGGAATTATTAGGAAAGGGATAGAAAATAGGACCCAGAATATCTTACTACCCCTGTATAAAACTATGGTACACCCACATCTTGAATACTGTGTACAGATGTGGTCTCCTTACCTCAAAAAAGATATTTTGGCCTTAGAAAGGGTTCAGAAAAGGGCAACTAAAATGATTAGGGGTTTGGAACGGGTCCCATATGAGGAGAGGTTAAAGAGACTGGGACTTTTCAGTTTAGAAAAGAGGAGACTGAGGGGGGATATAATAGAGGTCTATAAAATCATGAGTGGCGTGGAGAGGGCCGATAAAGAAAAGTTATTTATTAGTTCCCTAAATAAAAGAACTAGAGGACACCAAATAAAATTAATGGGGAGCAGGTTTAAAACTAATAAAAGAAAGTTCTTTTTCACACAGCGTGTAGTCAATCTGTGGAACTCCTTGCCAGAGGAGGCTGTGAAGGGTAGGACTATAATAGAGTTTAAAGAGAAGGTAGATAATTTCATGGAGGTTAGGTCCATAAAAGGCTATTAGCCAGGGGATAAAATGGTGTCCTTGGCCTCTGTCTGTCAGAGGCTGGAGAGGGATGGCAGGAGACAAATCACTTGATCATTGTCTTCGGTCCACCCTCTCTGGGGCACCTGGTGTTGGCCACTGTCGGTAGACAGGATACTGGGCTAGATGGACCTTTGGTCTGACCCAGTATGGCCATTCTTATGTTCTTATGTTCTAAATGACTTTATTGTCCAGTAGGCAGTGGAACTATTGGTAATGTTGCTAAACAATATTGACCTCCTATGGTTCTGCAAATTCTCTGGTTCGGCACCGGTCAGGTCCTGAGGGAATTTTTAACCGAAATTGAATGTCTGTCTAAACTGAACCTGATATAATTTGTAAGTAATGATTTAATCATCTAGTAAATAAGGAATGCATCATTCACCATTTTCTAATATAATACAATTGTAAAAATGAAGATTCTGAATAAATGTGAGTGAAGCTAAATAACTGGTTAATTGAATATGCAACATAGTTATAACATATCTTCCTAGTTAGCAACAAGACGCACCAAATTTAAGGTAAAGGCTAAATTTAGAGGCAAATCAATGTGTTTTAATGGTTACCAACCAAACAGAATAAACTTTTGGGGGGAGGAGGGGAAATAACTAAAATGTCCAAATATAAAACACTATTAAAATCAAGAATTTAAAAAGTTTCCTGCAACCCGATTTAAATAATTATCAACATCAGTAATTTAAATTACTTTAATTTAAATTAATTTACCCTGCTCAGAATACTATATTCATTAAGCAATTAAAAAGAAGCAAATAGGTTGAACTGATGTGATTTCTATTTGGTTAATATGTCAGTTCACGTTCTCAGGTGAAGTGACTTCTTATGGCATTTGGGTATTTAACCAGAACCAGCTGTGTCCAACATAAGGTGGAACAAAAATTTGTTTTTTGTTCAAAACAAGAACTAGGGATGTTAAATATCAGTTAATTGAATAGTTGATTAACCTAATGAATTCTTAACAGTTATTCAACTATTCTATAGTCCCCAGGGGATGAAGCCAGCAGCCAGTGTGCTCTGGCCCCACTCCTGAGGAGCCCTCTGCAGTTCCATGCTGCTGCCTGTGTATCAGAGGCAGCAGCACGGGATGGCAGGCAGAGCTGGTCTGTGAGGGGAGCCAGTTTAAAAATACCTCACAGACAGGCTGCCTGTCACCTCATGCTGCTGCCTCAGAAACAGAGGCAGCAGCATGGAGTGGCAGCCGCCCGTGTCAGGCACAAGTCAGAACTGAGCCGGGCTGCCTGCCCACCTGGCTCCTAATGCACTTCAAATGCAGAGCCTCAGCAGGGGTAGGTTTTGGACCCAGCACAAGCTAGAACCGAGCCAAGCTGCTGACCAGCCTGCTTTAAAAATGTACTGGCAAGGGAGCGGGGGGAGGGGAATGTGTATAATCTATAGCATTAACCTATAAGCTTTTGCTAATCGACTACACTATTACGTCCCTAACAAGAACCTGGCTCTCCCCATATTTGGACAAATCATCAACAGCACCATAGCAAGAACAGCAGATGCACAATCTGAATGCCCTTCCTCAGAGTATTTCCCTTCAGTGGGGAGATATACAAAGAAGACAGGCAATTCAACAGCAAAAAACCAGTTCTGGTAGGTAGTAATGACTAGTAATGGTAAGAAATTTTCATGACAAAGGGTATGTCTAGACTACATCCCTCGGTTGCCAGAGGGATGTAAATTAGACATACCAACATTGCAAATGAAGCGGGGATTTAAATCTCCCATGCTTCATTTGAATAAAAATGGCCGCCACGTTTTGCTGAGTCAGCAGTTTGTCAGCAAAAAAGCAGCTGTCAAGACAGGGATCGGGTGACAAAGACAGCCTTTGTTGTCCGATCCTGTAAACCTCATTTTACGAGGCATAAGAGATCGGCTGACAAAGGCTTTCTTTGTTGCCGGATCCCCGTCTTGATGGCCACTTTTTGCCGACAAACTGCTGACTCGGCAAACCGCGGCGGCCATTTTTTTCAAATGAAGGGTAGGAGATTTAAATCCCCGCTTCATTTGCAATGTCGGTATGTCTAATTTACATCCATCTGGCAACAGAGGGATGTAGTCTAGACATACCCAAAGTATGCAAGATCCCAACTTTAAGTGACTTTCTCTCAACAGTTTGAATGCAATAATACAATACCTTCAATGTCTCAAATACCTGGTGATATAAATACCAATTGTCACATAATCCACAAATATAAATATCCACTAGTGTTGCCAATTCTGGCCATTTTTTTTTACAAGTGTAGCAAACTGGTATTTTTCTTAAAGCCCTCGCAACTAGAGTCAAAGTGATTGGTCAGGAATTGTGACATTCCCTTTCATGGGTTATCGAGACTTTGGGAAACCATCTCAACATAATCTGAATAGTAAATATGTGCCACAGGTTCCAAAAAACAATATAAAGATTCTGGAGTTATAGACACTGAGAACAGATCCACCTTATTGAAAGTGCCAGTCATAGAATGGCACTTATGCCGTTGCTATAGCAGTCACACCCTTACCTAGTCTGCTTTTTGTGCTTCAAAACTCAATCTATTCATCTGGCAAGTATGAAACATGGTGTTCTAAATTTACATGTCTGCCATGTGCTCAGCTTTTGTAATGCTCCAAATTCAAAAGCCAACTCATCAGGTCATTAGAAAACAAACCCCCTGCACTACTCTGTACCCAGACAATACATGAATCTTATGGGCATACTGGAAGCAGTCCAGTTGAGGGTTAGCAGTTTGCAGCAAACCTACAAATTACAAAGTACAGGCAGTCCCCGGGTTACGTACAAGATAGGGACTGTAGGTTTGTTCTTAAGTTGAATCTGTATGTAAGTCGGAACTGGCGTTCAGCCGCTGCTGAAACTGATCAGTTTCAACCGCGGCTGAATCTGGATGCCAGTTCTGACTTACATACAGATTCAACTTAAGAAACCCAGGCGTCCCCAAGTCAGCTGCTGCTGAAACTGATCAGCGGCTGATTCCAGGAAGCCTGGGGCAGAGCAACTCTGCCTCGGGCTTCCTGTAGTCAGCCGCTGGTCAGTTTCAGCAGCGGCTGACTGGGGACGCCTGGGGCAGAGCAGCTGGGGTGTTGCTGGGTTGCTCCAGTAGCGCGGCTCCTCGGCGCTACTGGAGCAACCCAGCAGCACCCCAGCTGCTCTGCCCCAGGCATCCTGATTCAGCCGCTGCTGAAACTGACCAGCAGCGGCTGAATCAGGACGCCTGGGGCAGAGCAGCTGGGGTGCTGCCGGGTTGGTCCGGAGTGGCGCTGCGGGACCAACCCGGCAGCCCCCAGCTGCTCTACCCCAGGGGTAGGCAAGAAAAGCCTGGTCTGCTGGGGGGGTGGGGCACTAGCTACACCCCCTCCCCGCCAGCAGACCAGGGGGACAGGAGCAAAGCCTTGGAGCACGCCTGCAGCGGGACAGCCCAAGCGCGCCCGGGCTGTCCCACTGCGGGCGTGCTCCACGGCTTTGCTCCTGCCCCCTGGTCTGCTGGGGGGGTCCAGCAAAGCCGCTGGACCCCCCCAGCAGACCAGGGACACCAGAGCAAAGCCGCCGCCTGGGCGGCATTGCTGGAGCCCCCCAACAGACCAGGGAGACCGGGAGAAGCTTTTCTCGCCCCAGAGGACACGGGTGGCGACCCGCCGCCAGTGAGCTCCGGGGAGAGAAAAGCCCCGTTCGTAAGTGCGGATCCGACATAAGTCGGATCCGCGTAAGTCGGGGACTGCCTGTATGTTCATCAAGGAATGCCACTGAGGGCACAGACTGCCCAAACTGTCATCTGTGAACTACAAGTTGTCTACAGAACCCTTGCTTGTGGTCTGTGGAGATATGGCTGGTCACAGGATGTTAGGTCTTCTTGTCTCCATTTCTGAGAACAGAACACAACTGTTTGGGAGATGAGGCGATAAGGAAAAACAGATGGGATGGTGTGATTAGCCTTTTTTTCTGAAAGAACAAAGGCATCTCAATGAGCACAGCTAAGAGCTCTCCTCTGTAAGATTATTGTTACATGGCAAGCAATTGCTGTGGCCCCAAGAGGCATGTTAGGCAACCGTGAAGGGAGGGGGAGGTGAACGTAAGACATTCTCCATTAAGATGTCACCCACTCTTGAGAAAGATCGAGAGCCCTGCCTTTTGGGATATTGTTAGGGATGGATAAAAGCATGAATTCAAGCCAGCAATGTTTAATTTATAAACCTTATAATTGCTAGACAATTATTCTCTTGGAATGAAAGCACTGAGTATTTCATCAGTCTTTCATCCCAATTAACAGACAGAAGTATCAGTGATAGCTGAGAAACAAACACAAACAGGAAAAAAAAAAAAAAAACTCTGACACACTTGCCCAGCCCTGATTAGGATATCAGCTGAGTAGAACTTATGGACCCTGAGTAGAATTCAACTCTTGAGCAGCCCGGGGGCAACTCCATAGGAGTTATGTAAGTACTCTCTGCTCACAATGCACTAGAAACATACCACCTCAGGATATGAGGTGGACATAAAATTTCTAGACATAATTGATGACTGCTTCTTGGAGCAGTTAGTCCTAGAATCCACAATGAGACTGGTAATTCTTGATTTAGTCCGTGCACAAGGTCTAAGCCAAGAGATGAATATAGTTGGGAGGCAGCAAAGGTGGGGGGGGACAGATGGCTCTGCAGGAGGCAATACGAGCATGTAGTCAGCTTAAAAGCCGGCATCCCGCATGTACGAACTCCCGCCTGCCCCCCTTATCCTCCCCATCGCTGCCTCTCTATCAGAGGCAGCAGTGCAGGGGTGGGTGGGGCAGGCAGCTCTGCAGGATTCGGTGCTTGTGGGGAGCCAACTTAAAAGCCGACTCCCCATAGTCACCGGCTCTCACCTCTCCCCCTTGCTGCCTCTGATACAGAGGCAGTAAGGGGGGGGAATGTGTATAGTCGATAGGATTAACTGATAAGCCTAGGCTTACAGGTTAATCATGTAGTCAACTACATGCTGACATCTCTACTGGACAACCCCCGCTTTCACTCCACCCCTGCCCCAAAGCCCCCGATCCCTCCTTTCCCAAGCAACACTGAGAACCAGCAAGGTGGAGTGGAGAGGGACTGGTCACTTTGTTGCCAGCCCCCTGCACTGTCCATGCCCCATGTCCCCCTGAACAAAGCCCGGGGCCCAGATGACTGCCCAAATCATCCAATGACTGGAGGGCTCTGAGCAACCATAATGTAATTAAATGTAATATCCTGTAAGGGGGAGGGGGAATATCAGAGAAACTCACCACAGTGGTATTTAATTTAAAAAAAGGGCACTATACAAAAATGAGGAAGCTGATTAAACAGAAATTAAAAAGGAACTGTCTTATGAGTGAAATGCCTTCAAGCGGTATGGAAACTTTTTGAATACACTATAACAGAGGCTCAAACAACATGAATATTCCCAAATTTAAAAAAAACAACAACAAACAACAAAACAGTAGGAGAACTAAAAAAAATGACATCCTGGCCAAACAACAGACTAAAGGAAGTGGTTAGAGACAAAAAAGATATCCTTTAAAAACTGGAAATCAAATCTTACAGATGCCTCTTGCTTATGTGATTTCTGAGCCCTACATCCCTGCCTACTTCCAGTTCCTGCCCCCATCTGCTCCTGGTTCATGTCTTAAAATCCAACATCCTGCCTACTCCCAGTTCCTCCTGTTCTTCCCTACTCCACAGCCCCACTCCTTCACCTTATCTCTGATACTGTCTCCGACTTCAGTCTTCAGCTTAGTATCTACCAATGTCTTTGTGTTTCATCTTTGGCTCCAACCACAAGGCATGACTCATGCCTTGAACACTAGCCATGACCACCCCTGGCCTGGTCACTGCACCTCTATGGCCATTATTATGTTCTTCCAATAGACATGAATTGTGCTTACTGCCTCTCTCTTCAGGGCTCCCTTTGTTGATTCTGAGTACTCTGCTCTCCAAAATATTAGTCTTCTGTGTGGTTCACTTCAGACTATGGCAACACTGAACCAACAATATGATGCTTAAATCCCTGAAGGATGGAATCTAGTAGGAAGATAAAATAGCACATTGGAACTGCTTAAATTGGGGGTGGTAGTAACACTTAAGCTATGTCTAGACTATGCAGAAGATTTGAAAGAGGAAATACTTCTTCCAATCTCATTTTCAAAAGCAGACTTTTCAAAAGTGAAAGTAGTCAGACGTAGGGTTACCAGGTAGACCCCACCAAAAAATCAGGCACACTTGATCATGGGCAGAGGGGGGGGGGCGGGGACAGGGCTGGCCGGGAGGGGGCGGGGCGAGAACCAGAGCTGGCGGGGGGAAAGGAGGGTCCGGGAATTCCCACAGAATTTGCATATCCTCTTTCGAATCTTCCATGTAGACTAGATGAGCCCTCATGGAAGAGAAAAATGATGTGGGATGAAAGGGGAGAATGGCAGGGAAGTAGGCAGATGACAAAGGAGATTAAGGGAATAAGAAATGTGGATGGGGAAGATTTATAAATGGATAAAGGACAACAAAAGAAAAGAAATTAGAGATAATAGTTTCCAAGTTTTTGGGATAGGGATTGTGTCTTGTACTAGGTCTAATACAATGAGGCCCCAATAGTAGAAAGAGAACATATAAAACATCAAAAGAAAAAGTTACCCATTAAATTTGGGGTAAATTCTGCTCTCCTCTTGGTGCAAATCCGTTAATGACAGTGGAGCTGCAGAGCTATAGCCTATATAGTTAGTGTAAATTAGATTAAAATCACACCACAAAATCTCCAACAGCCCAGGACTTTTTAGACAAAGGACCAACTTTTCTGGTAATGTAAATTGGCCCAGCTGCATTAGTCACATTTCGTTTAATCACATCCAAGAACTCATCCCTCAGATCACTGAATCCCAAAGTCATTTAATTTGCTATTCTTTAAAATATGAATAAATATAAAATCAGTTGCAGTGAACACAATGGGGTTACTCAGAGTAGTAAAATTAAACATGTATATAAATGTTGGCAGACTCAGTGCTTAAAACTGTAATAGGTTTGGTCTTAAAGTTTTAGGTTATTGAATAAAAACAACTGATGCCTTGCTCTGTCCTTGGTCACCTTCCCTCAATGCAAAACATATAAAACAGAAGTGTAAATGTTCCTATTTGAGCTGGCACTTAGGCTCCAAGATTCTCCCCTTTCATTGGGTTTCAGAGCCAGGGCTCCAATACAACTGGGAATGCCTACATTGGTATTTTTTGCCTTAAGCCCACAAGTCTAAGTCAGTTGACCCAAGCTTGGAGAGTCACTGCTGTGGGGTGCCTTTTTTTTTTTTTTTTTTTTTTATAAACATGTAGACATATCCTCATGAAACTGTAGTTTGCAGGAAAGTTTTCTTCTCACTTTGCACCTTCCACCTGCTGCTTCTTGCTATCCCTTAGATTGCTGGAAGGGCAACATCAACATTCTTAATGAGGCACAGTAAATCCTGACCCTCCAAAATGTGCTTCCTCTGGACTCAGGAAATCCTAAACATCCCCATACTCCAGCCCCTCAGCAACAACGCCTCTCATGAGATATAGACAGGAAGCTCTGCCTCCAAAATACACAGGTCTGTCATTGATTGGGGGTGACAGAAGCAAACAGGGAAAAAATTAAATCTCTTCACCTAATCAGTAAGTTAATTCATATACTGACAAATGTTGGCGCTGACTCGTCATTCTCGGTGAATGACTATCCTGCTTTCATACCTTCTAGGGTTGTTAAATGTAGATTAATTGGCTAATTGAATAGTCAATGCAATTTGCCTCAACTATTCGATTAGTTGATAAGGGCGCCTCCACCTTTGAAGTGCAGCAAACAGCCACATGGAGCCCGGGGTCAGCTGGGGAGTCCCCAGTTGGCCCTGGGACTGCACACGGTGTTTCAAAGCGGCAGTGCCACGTGGTGCCCAGGATCTAGCTCCACGTAGTGCTGCTGCTTTGAAGTGTGCCCCCTTCTTATCCCCCCACCCCTGCCTCTTTTTAATAGAGGCAGCAAGGGGAGGAGAGTAACTAGTCATCTAGCGTGTCAGCTATCCCATAAGCATTAGCTTATCGGATAGTCGACTTAGTCATTCACATCCCTAATACCTTCCCAAGAGAAAATCCCTGTGGTTGGACTCACAAAGGGCATCTGATTTCTAATTCTCATATGCATTTTTTGCTGAATTCTAATGGCCAATCCAAAGCCCACAGAAGTCACTAGCTTCCATTGGCATCTATGAATTTTGGACCTGACCTATAGCTGGAAACATTAACCCTAAACAAAACAGCCAAATGAAAATAAAATTGTTCTGCAGCCACTAATCTAAATGTCACTAGGTCCGGTACTTTAGGAAAGGGTGACACTAGGAATATGGATCCTGCTAGTTATGTTACAGCTCAGATACCAAGATAATGAGGTACCAGGCCTGAATTGAGTACTTCTGTGGCAATCATAGAAAGTCACTTTAACAAGCAGCTCAAAAGGCCCATGTAACACTAAACAAATTGCTACAGTGTTCTGTATGCTATGTGTTTCATAGATTTTTGCTGGGGGGGGAGGAGATTTTTCCCCCCCAAAAAAACATTTCCCTAGGGGACCTATTTTCTTTTCCTCCTGTAACCTCAGTGCACATATATGAGAAAAATTATAGCTAGAGAACCTACAGCTGTTGTTAATTTCCAAAGCACTCAACCTTGCCCATTTAATGGCAGAACAATATGATTCAATTTCAGTCCTGGCATGAATATTGTACTTACAGGAGGCAGATATTTCAGCCAGAATGAATGCCAAAGGCAAGCAATGAATCTGATTGTCAAGAAAAAGGGAAAGCTGATAGATTGGCATGATCAAAACCACAGAATGTCCACAAACTTTTCTGTCTGCCTTTTCATTCTCGTTGAAATTAAACAGTCAATTACAAGTTGATTAGATCAGGTTTGCAGCCTTCCTAGCAAATAAAGCTGAAAAATGTGTTGGAGAGCTTGCAAACTTAATAACACTGCTAAAGCTGAAGAGCAGATTTCTCTTTCTATTTTAAGTGCTGAAATATGTAATGCAGTTTCGCCCCTAAATAAAGCTCAGTTTCAAATGTGACAGTGGAGCATATTTTGTTTTCCTAGATGACTACAGAACAAGGTAAGTGCAAATTCCAGTAGTCATTTCTAATGAACAAAAAGTGTCCTAGTCAAGCTTTGTAAGCAATTTAGTTCAACTCAAACATCCACAATTTAGCCCACATTTTTTCACATGATGATAGGCTTGTGGCCCTCTAACAAGTGAGCCCTAATTAAGTGTACACATTTTCCCCTTTAGCTGGGGCCTGTATTTGTGACATTTCCAGTACTATCACCAATTGCCAGGGATTGCTTCATACTTAGCCAATAACAGACTAGGAAGTGCAGAATTACTATTGGACATCCAATGAATATAGATACTTGTCCACAGCACACACACATACAGCAGGTATCCAAAACAGCAAGTAAGTGAAAAATTATAGCTTCAGTTATTCCTGGAAATTAAATGATGCAAAAATAAAATAAAATCTAGAAACAAATAACTAAGCTCAGAACTGTAGGGTCCTCTCATGCAAATCCAACCTATGGCAAGGACTTCAATTGACTTCAATGATACTGTTCACATCCTCTTTTTTCTTAGGGCCCATCTTCACCATGTTCCTAAACACAATTTGATTCCATCCCTACCCCTCCAAGTAGGGATGTGAATGGTTAACTGGTTAACCAGTAAGACTCAATGGGTGAAGCTTACTGGTTCCGATTAACCGGTGGCGGCTGCTCCAGCCCCGCAGGGCCCGCCATGGGCGAGGGGTGCACCAGCCTGGCTGAAGCAACCCCGTCCATGTGAGAGGGTGCGGCGCAGCAGCCCAGCCCCCTTTAATTGGTTTACATGTTAAATATTATGTTTAATTAGTTAACCAATTAAATGGGACTTTACATCCCTACCTCCAAGATAAAACAGCATTAAAACAAACAAGGGCACTACCACATTTGAACACAGTACTACAGCATTGTGTGATGCACAAACAAGACCCTAAATGACTCTGACCTGGCTCTGCTCTATGCCAGTACATGGGCCACCGATTTAGAGACATATTCAATTACCCAATGCAAGAGGGGACAATCAACCATTCTCTGTCAAATGTTGAATGAGGCTTAGCTCTGCCTTTATCAGTAGTTAAATTACATTTAACTATGGTTGAAGGCCAAGGGAATTCAGTAGGACAATAATATGCAGCCCACATTGATAAACATGGTCCCACATCTTGTGCTGGGCTCTGTTTAAACTACAGCTTAAACTATAAAATACTCAGTAAAACTGGTTGTCTAGCACAGTTCTCCTATTCAGGATGCGTAAAAATCTAAGTGGTACTAGTTTATTTTCCCAAGCAACAGAACTATCTGAAATGACACTGTGCTTCTCCTGGGGACAGGTTGTTTGAACAAGGTGGTAACGTGATTTGTGACTGTACTAGATAGGGGCACATCCACTTCAGGATGCAACCATGAGTGGAAATAATTTCAAAATATGACTTCATCTTAGATGATAAGCAGGGCTTTAGGGGAGACAATCCCATATTTTTTATTCAAACTTCCTCATGTCCCCACACATCTTTAGAGCCCTGCATGGTAACAAAATTCATATCCGCATCTGATCTGCAAAAATGATCTGTGGATTTGCAGGATGCTGCGAATTTTTACTAATGCAATGGAAAGTTTCAAAGCAATGTAAGAAAAGGCGAGAGGGGTAGAAATGAGAATGTTTTCAAACTGCCAATTGGGGACTCTGCCTCAGTACAGAAACAGCTTGATCCAAAACCTACTCAGATCTATTGGAATCTGTCCAGTAACTTCATTGGGTTTTATTTGTCACTTTCCCCTCAATGAAGGGGCAGAAGTAGCAATACTTTTGCTACCATGAAGATACAGTGACATGACAAATTAATAGAAGCAATCACTCTTTCCGACTGTGCACCTCTAACCATTTCTTCTTTAATATTTCAAGTATGAATGATTTAAGCACCTGTCAATAGGTCATAAGGAAAGTGCTGCACATGATAATTGAACTACAGGCCTAACTTAAATGAAGGAAACCATCATAATTAAAAAGAATGGAAGCTCCAAATGCAGGGGAAACTGCCTTTAGATTATGCATACATAATATTTCAGGTAGCCTTGAGGTGCAACCAAAGCATAAAGCAAGCTGCAACTCTGCTACGAGAATAGTGTAGCCAGAGCCAACGTACCTTTAGACGAATTTCTGCAGCATCCCCACTGTAGGAGGTCGATGGGAGAAATTTTCCCACTGACTTCCTTTACCCCTGGTGACCCCATGGAGCCTCCATAGATCCCAGTACTCCATCAGCGGTCAATTTACAGTGTCCTTACTAGACCCACTAAATTGAACCCAAGAAGATCGATCTCTGGAGCGGTGATCTCGGGGTAAGTGTAGGCCTGGCCTCAGGGACTATGTTTTTCTCCTACGGCAGTAAGAACCACCACCAGGCACCATCATGCAGCAGTTATGTAAAAGCATGGTCTAATTTCCTCCCTCTACCAAACTTAAGAATAGTGTCCACCAGACTAATTATTGCAGCCACTCCCAGAAGTCTGCACTTGGGATAGCACGTTGTGTTTGTTAACAAAGACAACCCAGCACAGAAGGTAGCATTTCACTCTTCAAGGGAACAGTGGCTGCATTAGATCTGGGAAGTATATTTTCATTTTTACTTTAGTCCTGTCAACCAAATGGAATTTAAATTTCAATCTTTTCTCGGCAGCCAGAAGGGCTGGCACCATCTTTGTTTCTTAAGGGAAAGTTCCCATAATCACTGAAGTCACAATAAAATTGTGAAAGTTGGTAACACTGGCTACTCAACAGGACAGCCACAGTCCACGGACCACATTTTGAAAACCCTTCACCTATTGCTTACTCATTTAATAAAAGTTTTAACAGGACATAAGAGAGGGGAACTATATTTGTCTTTTAAATAGAGTACACAAGTAACAATTAAAATGGATCATGCTTATAAGCGATTAAAAAAATGAGTTTAAGCTCTGTTCTGAGCTGTTTTTTTCCCCCTCCAAAGACTACTTACTTCCTTTCCCTTAATATCCATCCTGCTTCAAATACTACTGAATTTTTACATCATTACATTTGCCTAAGCATTTCTGGGAACACTCATACTCAGAGTGTTACAGGAATATTTTACAGGCTGAAAACTTTTTCTGGAAGTGAGTGATCATAATATTACGCAAATTTAAGAGCTAGTACATTTTCTTCATTTTACTGTTTCCAAAAAGGAAAGGCACGGGACTGCGACTCTCTAGAATCATAAGTTAGGCTACAGCTTGGTGTTTATTGGAGCCAAGTTACTAAGGAGACAGCCTTGAGGCCAAATTCAGCATGTGTCAACCTGTATCTATGGAATAAAAACTGTCCGGTCAAACTCCTGGTTTTTCATTCAGGTGAGCCATAGTTTAAAAAACAAAAATCTGTCTCTCTAGAGCAGCGTTTCTCAAAGTGGTCCACGGACTTACTCTGAGAAGCCTGCTAACTGGACACTCAAGTTTGTTTATTTACCAGCTCTGCGGCCACGGAGCCTCGTGATTCCCATTGGCTCCAGTTTGCCGTTTGCAGCCAAAGGGAGCCTCAGGAAGCAGTGGCCCAGTTCACGCTGCTTCCTGCAGTTCCCCTGGGCTGCAAACAGTAAACTGGAGCCAACGGGCCTAACAATTGTGGCTCTGTGCAAGGCTCTGTGGCTGCGGAGCCGGTAAACAAGCAAACCAAAGTGGCCAGTTGGCAGGTTTCTCAGAGTGGATCTGCAGACCACTTTGAGAAACGCTGGTCTAGAGATACACAACCATAATCCATTTTTTTAGTCATGTGCCTATATTTTCACCCTGTATTTAAGCTCTTTATGGTTTGGTTCTTTTGGTTTTTAGAGGCTATTTCTTCACACTTGCCAGTTGAAATCAGCTGGTTGCAGAATTATAGATCTGCAGGCTAGGTGTACAGAATTTTAAACAGAAGGCCCAAGAGGCTAAAATTCACTTTAGTCTGTGTTGAGCCAATGAATAAATTAATTGATTTGTCGGACATGTTGTAATACCTAGCAATTCATGTAGATGTCTCAAGTGATTTGAGGAAGGCTGGGACATCTTAATTTTGTGGTTGGTGTTGTCTGTTTCTCTACACACAAACAGCAAATACATTCAAACAGAATTACTTTCATTTTAGAGAGCACCAGAAAGAAGAAGAACAATAGTAAAGTCCCCAAGTGAACATCATTTGTGCCTAGATGACCAAGACAAGGCCTACACTTATTACCAATGTTCCCTGTAAGCTGAGCGCTTGAGCAGCAACCCAGGAGAGATTCAGGTGCCGTCCAGCTTTTTGGCAGAGTGCCCACTGCTGACCACAGCCAGCAGCATGTGTTTCTATTGGTGGGGCACAACCGCACATGCCTTGGTTCACAGAACAAGATTTATTCCGCACATGGATGGAATAACTTAAAGGTAACATTGCTTATGACTTCAAAATACAACGCAAGTGGTATATAGGTTTTGTTGTATACACAGGTGTGAATTTCACGTTCCATGAGAGCACACGTTTTGTTACTCCTCTGAGAGACTACACTGAACTTAACACGGACTAGCTGTCCGACTCTGTAGTCAGCAGAAATGTAAATGTAAAGTTACATAAAAGAGGATTTTTAACATCATTTTTTATTAGTTCATGTTTGATAAATGTAGGTAGATGATTTTATAGGGTTTTTTTGTATCTGTGTGCATAAATATATTGTCAATTTGAAAAATAAACACTTTAAATAGGCATACTAATTAAGAGTATTGGCCCTTGACACTCTTGACAAGTTTCCAGAGAGTAGGTCAAGAAATTGCAAAGGTATTTGCAGAGTAATGGAAAATATTGCAAAACTATTTTTTTTAAATGCTGACATTTCTAAATCTCAAACGAGGCGTTCAGGACAGCCAGCAAATAGATATTTGGGGTCATTGCATTTCCTAGCACTCATTTTATTTCTTCTCAGAGCCAATTCTTGTTGTTGTCACTGATGTTTCTTGGCCAATGGCTTTGGCATGGGTACTGAAGCAAGCAGCTTGCACACTGGGTTGGTCAATTAAAATAAAATGAATCTGGTACAAAAGCTTTTATAATGATCTAGGTTATTTTCTTACGTGTTCGGGGGGGGAAAGCAAGCAATTGTGTGTTATATAACAGCACAGGCACAGTGCATCTGTCCCCGATAAGGAGAAATTCACATACACTGATGTGAGAGAAAATAAACAGCAGGAAGTTCAGAGTGTGTGAAATCAGCTTCTCTGGAGTTTTGCTGGAGGAAAAAGTTGTGTGTATTGTATTTCATATCCAGAACAATATAAAATGAAGTAGATTCTTTAGAAGTAGAATGTTAGAAAATATAAATAAGGATGAGGCATTACAATTCCCCCCGACAGAGTGGACCCATCACTGTAAGAGTTTTCAAGATTTATTCAAAGACTGCAGGGGATTTAGGAAGAAAAAACTAGGATTACATAAGATCAGAGAGATGGTGTAAGAGCTAATCAAAATCTTCATAGTACCTTATTACCCCATCTCCCTTTCCAACTGAGGGAACAGAGATTCAGTGATGGAATATCATATGGTTCCTTTTCTAATATTATATCCAAATGAACCTTCACTATAAAAATGTAGAGCTGGAAGGGCATAAGGGGTCTTCTAGTGCAGCCCTTTGGGTTAAGACAGGCTACTCCTGTCAGCTGTTGGTCTAACATTTCCAAGAACTTCCTATGACAGGGATCCCACAGGCTTCCTAAATAATCTTTTCCAGTGCTTAACTATCTTTATAATTAAAAAGGTTTTCCTAATATTTCCCTAGCTGAAAACTAAATCCAACACTTGTCCCATCCTCACGGGACATGGAGAACAACTGATCAGCATCCTGTTTACAACAAGTCTTACATATCTGGAGGTTGTTATGTCCCCTCCTTTCCCAACCTTCTCTTCTTTCAACCTTTCCTCGTAGTTAGATCGTATTTTCTAAACCTCTGGTCATTTATGTTGATCTCCTCTGACTAGCTATGATTTATTCACAGATTTCTTAAGTGTGGTGACCAAAATTGGATGAATTGAATTTTCCAGCTGGGGCACCACCATAGCCAAGCAGAGCACAAAAACTATCCCCTGCGTCTTACCTACAATAGTGATGTTAGAAATCATTTATTTTAATATTTGTGTAGCCACACCTATTCTTAGCAGTTACAGGGTTACAAAAAATGCTCCCCCTGGGGGTGGGGACAGCAGCCAGTGTGCTCCCGGCCCCCCTCCTGGGGAGTCCCCTGTATCACCCCCATGCTCTATCAGAGGCAGCATCACGGGGTTGCAGGCAGGAACCGATCCACATGGGGAACTGGTTTAAAATCAGCTCCCTGCGCAGACTGGCTCCCACCTGCCACCCTGCGCTGCTGTCTCTGATACAGAGGCAGCAGTGTGGGGCAGCAGCAGCTCCTTTCCACAGGGAGCCCAGGGGCACCACAGACAGAGGCTGCTCCGTGGGATGCTGGAGCAGTGTCTGTCTGTGGGGAACCTGGGCCTCCCATGAACAGGGGCTGCTGCTGCCCTGCGCTACTGCCTCTGGAGGCAACAGCATGAAGTGGCAGGTGGGAACAGTCTGCATGGGGAGCCAATTTTTAAACTGGCTCTCCTAGCTGACTGGCTCCTGCCTGCCACCCCATGCTGCTACCTCTGCATCAGAGGCAGCAGTGTGGAGTAGCAAGAGGCTCCCCTGTGTGCTCTTTTAAAACTCTTGACCAGCGACCTGGGACTGGCCAGCCTGCCGGTAGGAGTTTTAAATGCAGAGCACGTGGGGGCCGGAAGGGATGTGATTAAATTAACCAACTAGCCTCTAACATCCCTAGTGTTAATATAGCCAAGAATGACACATTTTTATGCTTCTGAACTGTCACCTGAACTGGAGGGTGAGAGCAGCCGGGCAGTTACTACGTGGCCCATCCTGGTCGTGTGCCAGAGCTGGAGCAGCAATCTGAGAATGTGTTATTCTAGAGAACATACAAACATTTTCATTTAAGATTTAAACCTCAGTGTATTATTACCACTTGTTGCACTGTAATAGACCAAGCAGTGGTTTTCCATCCTGTCTGCTTTGATAAGTTTTGATGGTTGATTTTCCAGGCCACATATAATCAAACAAAATCTGATTTGTTTAACCTAGAGAAATTCTTGATTATATTTCCATGGAGACGAGGCTTCCAGAGTGATAAAAATACTTAAGAAGTAGTAGGTATTAGTAAAAGCACTGTATGAGCTTCAATTGTACAATCCTCACACTATTCCCTGGAATCAGGTACAATTTTATACTGCGGGAGAAACGGAGGCAAAGGAAAGAAGTGCTCAGGGCCCAAGGCTGCAGAAGAATTTAGTGCTGGGATGAGAATTCAGAAATTCCTAGGCTCAGGCCTCCAGACCATGCCTCGCTTTCTCAGTTAATTCACTTTTAAACTAAGACTCCAATACTGCTTTCATTTATGCATCCTACACCAAACACAAGAGGCTTTCTTGGACATTTATACAACTGAGATGCTTAAACAATCCCTCTGTCATATCCACAAGCATGGTCATGAATTCATCAGCAAAATGTTGGGTAAACCAAAGTCCAAAAAAGCTAGCATATATGTATTGGATTCCTTTTGAAGAAACAGGAAAAGTTGGCATCTCAATGAACAAGTTACTCCTGGATCCAAGTCTTTGACCTATGGATTTTAAGAAATGGAAAAAGGTTCTGACAGATCTCACTGCCAGTTGACATGGCAAACATACTGTTATCATGCATATTTCAGTGACATCACATTTGACACCAGATGTATCATTATGGAATATTTTGTAGTGGTGTTTGACCCTATCAGTTTCAACTCTGATTTACAACAGTTAAGGCTAGGCATATTTGATTTTAAGGCTAGTATGCATCATTATGATCCTCTAGTCCAGGGGTGGGCAATAATTTTTGCCTGGGGGCCACTTCAAAAATTTCTGAAGTAGCCCCGGGCCACCCCAGAAGGGGTGGGGGAACCCCTTTGCCCCCTCTTCCCACTAGGCACCCATGCCCTGGAAGAGACTTGGCATGCTTTCCCACCCTCAGGTCAATCAGGGCCTGGGGGCGGGGGAGAGCGGGAAGCCTCCTCCCACCCTTCTAGGAGCATGTGGCACTTTGAAGTGCCGTGGGCGCCTCGTAGGATTGGGGAAGGGTGAAGGAAGCTTCATGCAGCGCTCTCTGCTCCTCCCCCCTGCCCTGTGAGCAGTGTGCGGCACTTCAAAGAGCCACGTGCTCCTGGCAAGGCGGGAGAAGGCTTCGCGTGCTCCCCTGACCCCAGGCCCTAACTGGCCTGGGGGCAGGAGAGAAGCAGGGCCTCCATGGGCTGGATCCACCAGATCCGGCCAGCGGAAATTCTTTTGCCCACCCCTGCTCTAGTCTGACTGACTTTCTGTATAACCCAGGTCATAGAATTTCATCCAGTTTCTTATGTGCTGAACCAAAAACCGTGTGTTTGACAAGAGCATATATTACGCTCATTAGGACTAATTCTTTGTCCGGTCATTTTCAACACCTATATACAGCTACTAGCTGTAAGAGGTCACAAGTTCCAGTAATATGCAGAGGACTCACTTCTTATCTATGCTTCACAGCATATGACCACACTACCAACACAATGGCCTACTACTGGATGGGATCTGCTCTTAGACGCAGACTAGCTAGTTGAATCTGAAGAAGACAAGAGATAATTCTGTCAGGCAGAGGGAAGCACTTTAAATCAGGACTGGATGTTCTTCAATATGCTTTAGTTAAAGGTACACATCCAAAATAGATAAGTTCAATCCGTAGTCTAGGAATATGTTTGGATTCCTCTTAGCCTCTGGGCTCTCACTTAACAGCATGCACTTTACGATCTCCAGTTGCCAGAAGACTCTGTCGCATCCTGATGGGCGATGACCTGTCTTCAGCTTTTCACACATTTGTCATCTCTTAGATGGACTACAAGAATGTCACATAACTTCAGTACTTCAAGAACTTGACAGCATGTCTCCTCAGCAACATAGTCACATAGCACGTCTTCTCAGCAACACTGCAAGCACATCAAACCTGACTTCTGCTGTCTACACTGTCTTCTCATATAATTTCTAATATAATGTATATAATTTATAATATATAATATAATTTCAGGTTCAAGGTCTTCAACCTTATCTTCAGGTCATTCCATGGCCTTGGTCCAGGGTATCTAAAAGACCACATAAGGCTCCAGATTGAAGGTCATGTTCAACAATTTTGCTCCTCTGGCACAATGGAAACTCAGTGATAAGGGTAAAGTTAATCAATACAGGAGACAGAACCTTCTACGGCAGGCAGTCTAAGACCATGGAACAAAGTCCCCCAGGAAATAAGGGCAATTACAAACTTCACTACCTTCCACTCCTAATGCAAGGCACATATCTTTGACCTTACTTTCTCTGACAAACACAGCACATATTTCTCTCCCTATGGGAGAGGGTTAGAAAACAAATAATGCATGACTGATAATAGCAGATTGCTCAATGCTCTATTGCAAGGCGCTCCGATACCATGGTGATAAACACAATATAAAAAGCTATACAGAACAGAATATGCTCAGAGACAATAGTTCAGTATGATTAAAAGTCACACAACAGAAACATCCACCTGTCTTGCAATGAGATTTTTGTGACAAATTACTGTCATGACTAAATGTCACCATCTACTTCACGGGTGCACAATAAATGGCAGCAATTCACCAGAGTTAGCGTCTGGAAGCGGTCGCTGTTATATATACACCTGTGCCTCTGCAGGTACAATCGATTGCAGCTCCCTTTGACTCACTACACTCGGCCAATGGAAGATGCAGGAAGCAATGCGGACCTTGACACCACTTCACACAGCTGCCACTGGCCAGGAATGGTGATCCATGGCCAACAGGAGCTGCAATTGCCCATAACTGTGAAGGCACAGATTAAGGATATTAAGTAATGGCTAACTGACTAATTGAATAGTTGATGCATTAAGTATAGTTAATAGTTGAAACACTGTGGCAGCGTTTCAATGCAGCAGACCCTGTACTCCACATGGAGCTATCGCTTTGAAATGCTGCGAGGAGCCTGATTCCGGTCTCCATGCAGCAGTGCTGCTTTGAAATGCCACATGCAGACTGGGGACACCCCAGCTGGCCCAGGGCTGCACAAGGCGTTTCAAAGTGGCAGCACCATGTGGAGCCCGGGGTTTGGCCCCACTGCCACTTTGAAGTACCCTCTCTTCTTCCCCCCTTGGTGCCTCTTTCTGATATAGGCAGCAGGGGGGAGAGGAGGGGAAAGCAACTAGTCGACCATCCTTGCGACTATCCGATAAGCATTTGCTTATTGGATAATTATCTATTCCTTCACATTCCTAGTGCAGGTAAATGTAGCAGTAGCAGCTCACCAGGTGTTAACTCTGGGGAAATGGATCTGGCCCGTGGACTGGTATTTTCCCACCCCTGAGCTATTTCATGGTACCCATACTCCTAATATACTACATGAGAGAACCGAGCACATGCCAGTTAAACATGACTGAGTCTTTCAATCTAATGATTTTACCTACCTCCTCCTCCAAGCATACTCAAGGAAATTCTCAAAAACTGTCTCTTCAGTTGTATTGACCCTATCTCTCATCACTGTCCCCACTAGTTTAAAATGACAATTCCACATTCATCTACATTCTGTGCAACCTCTTGGAAATCCATGAATCTATCAGGATGTAACTAAGCACAGTTGTCAAAAGAGCTTTATTAATCTTCAGTCTTTACTCACATCGAGCAACACATTACTCCATGCATCTTTCTGCTATGGGATCACACATGGGACTACTATGAGTACAGGCTGGTCTACACATGGGAAATTCAAAGTGCAGTAAGTGCAAAACAGCTAGGATAGGAATTTAAAGCACAATAGTTATCCCAAACTAACCCCCTTTTGGATGCTTTTTCTGCACTAAGAGTGCCTTTGTGCAAGTTACATTAATTCACTTCCAATAGTAATTCCACACTAGCTATTCTAGTCGCGAAAAAGTCCAGACAAACTATGACTGAGGCTGTTACAAACTGGCCCAAAGCAATTACTTTCTTATCATTGTTTATTGTGGCTACTTGGGAGTTTGAAAGAACAATCAGGTTTTTTTTAAAGATTATTTCATGCCTCCATTCTGCAATATGTTCCAGCTCTCCCTATACAGTAGGGCAGTGGTCCCCAACACGGTGCCCGCGGGCACCATGGCACCCGCGGGGGCATTTGTTTGCACCCACCAAGTGCTCGGGGCTAACCCCGCCCCGGGCGCGCGGCGCATGCGTGGTACCGGAGCTGGCCCCAGGCGAATTGGGTGCTCTGGCCCCCGGGCGCGTGGCTATGGGGGGGGCGCCGGCTCTGGGCGTGCAGCAAATTGGCCTCCCAGGGCACGCAGCTATAGGGGGGTGCCAGCTTTGGGCGCACGGCTCTGGAGGACGCTGGCCCCAGGCTTGCTGTGAATGGGCAGCCCCCCCGCCCGTGGCCACGTGGCACATAGAGTTGCTGCCCCAGGCACGTGGCTTATGGGGGTGTGGCTTATGCGCAGCCCCGCCCCCGGGTGTGAGAGTGTCCCCGCCCTCTGGCGCCCGGCAGGCGAACGGCCACGCCCCCTGGCGCCCGGCAGCTTCAAATGGCTGGGGACCACTGCAGTAGGGGCAAACCTTATTTCTCAGCAAAGTACTGACCCGTCTGTCCCTCCTAATGCTCTTAGCCAAAATATTTACTTTTGCTCCCCAAAATCCCTATTTATAGCTTTCAAGTGTTGGCAGACAGGATCTTCAAGCATTCATTCACTTGGTTATAAGATTACCAATTGCATTCATGAATATTGTAACAAGGGAGGGAGAATTTGGCTTGGTTTAAGGGGGAAAAGAGCATTGAAAAACTTGTTTTAAGCAACAGAAAAAAAATGTATAACAGATTTAAGAAAAACAAAAAAAGAATCTTATTTTGGCTCCGATGACCTTGCCACAAATAAATAACTGGATACAACCAATTTGACAGTAAAAGGTTGTATTTTCTAGTCTGCACAGAATAAATGAAATAGTAATTATTCAGTATAATCATTGCCTAATTACTGTTTAAATGAAGTTTTACTCATGCCACACATCTCAGTGGCAGAGGTGAAGCATTAATAATGCTTTATACATCAATTACAAAAGGAATTCCAGAAAGGTCTAATCTCTAACACTATATTTTTATTGACTTGAACCTTAATGTGAAAAGATTTGCAGAGTATATTATAGGGTTTTTTCATCTACAGTTGGTGAAAGAATAATATAAAAACAAATCTCCCACATCCTTTCACTGATTCTAAGGCTGGTCTCACCTACTGCAAGACACAGGTCATGCAATTTCACTCCTTGTTCTTCCGTAATTCATATCAGGGGCATAGCCACAGATGGGCCTGAGTGGGTCATGGTCCACACACACTGCATCCAGGCTTATCCAATGCTTCACCTGGCCCACCAGTCACTGTAGCCGAGGAGCGGGGCCACGGAACAGAGGTTTACCCCGCTCCTCGTCATTGCTCACCCACCTGAAGTCCAAGTGCACCTTTCTGGCTACACCACTGCTTCATACATGAATGTTATCAAACCTAATAACTTTTGGATCAACTAGGACACAAACTTTTAGAAAAACACTTAATCTGGATTTAAAGACTCCTAATTATGATGACCTGCATTTGAGCCAGCTGGGTAGCTTAATGATTATGCTTCTCCTGAAACTTTCACAACAAAAGCCAAAACCAGATAATACTTACTTGACTTCAGAGCTCTCTACGAATCACATTATTTGGCTTTGGTTCGCAAATGTCGAGACAAACTTTGGGGTGTGCCAGGCACTCCTGGGACAACATGATTTTGATTTGCAATTTTGGCTGAACTTTGCTTTGAATTTCTAGATTCACTTGAAACTAAACCTCAAAGCACATGAATCTGGACAAGAAAAAGCTCCAATAAAATTCTGTTGATTGAAGCACCAAAGCTCTAGGGCAGCAGGAGGCAAGATACGGCCTGCAGGCCACAACTGTCCTGCTAAACCTTTCAATCTGGCCCACAGCTACTCCACTGGGACCCTCAGGAGTGGCCCCAAAGCTCAGAGCGGCTGCTCCATCTGCCTCTCTGCTTGATGGGGAGGAGGAAGCTTCATGTGCTGCCCCCACCTCCAGCATAATCTTTCATCTCTCATTGGCTGGTTCTCATTGGCTGTCTCTGCCCCAGTATACTTTCTCAGCTCCCTTTGGCTAGTTGCAAAATCTTGGAATGCTTCCCCCCTCCCTGCCATTAAAAAGGTTTGCTGGCCACTGTTCTACAGCTAGGAGTGCCATTCAGCTCTGATGGGGGAGAAGGAAGATTATCTATATTGCTCAGCTGTGATGCCTCTCACTCATTAAGGCTCGGGATTGACAAGATCAAAGCCAACTTCTATTTGGGTCATTTCTGGCTGAGAAGATGGTGGTTGTGACCAGAGACCATGGGGGAGGGGAGGTGAAGAAGGTGAAAGCAGAGGAAACTAAAGGATTCTCAGGGATATAAAAGGGATTATAACGAACCCTCAAATGGTGACAAAATCATGCTAATTTACACCCAGAGCTTTAAATAGACAAATCTGATTAAATATAAAAGCTCCTTACATGCATTAACAAAACTATTTCTGAATCAGACTGCACCAGGGAAAGGTGTCCACTGAACAAGTTACAACATTACAGCTTAGTTGGAGCCAGCACTGCAGAAGGATGACCTCCCTGTTACTCTATTGGGCATTAGTATTAACTACAAGACTGGGTGAAATAATTTTATTTAGTTTCTGGTAATGGGAGAAAAATCTATGAAATAAATGATACATAGCCCATCCATGGGAAAATGTCATTTAAAACAGTTTATTAATAATAGATAACACTATTACTGAGCTCTTACATAAGACTCTCAAAGCAATTTACAAGGGATGTAATTACTCTAATTTTACAAATGGGGAAACAGAGGCACAAAGACTTGCCCAATTTCACTCCACAAGCCAGTGGGAGAGCCAAGAATACAACCCAGATATCCGGAATCCCAGTCAAGAGGCCTAACCACTGGGCCACATGCTTCATGAATACAATAAGTAGAACATTAAAAATAGTTTGAAAATATAATCTTAAAATCCATATTTAAAACCCTATGATGCAGCAACTCATTTTCTGTGTCCCACAAATTGGGATCCAAATAGAAAAAGCAATGAATCCCACACTGGCATCTTATCCATATCACAAAAATAATCAGCGCAATTGGCATTAGTTCGCAACTTTGCTGGCAATCTCAGTGCTCTGTGGTGGCCTCTGCTCTGTGGGCATGGAGACTAGTCTACATTTACTCATTCCCTGTAGGATGCTTTCCCTTTAGAACAGTTTGAGGTGTATAGGGAACACTTGCATTGCTACTGCCCGTGTTGTGCCTGCTCTGTGGATAAACAGTGGATAAATCTTCAGGGAGGCTGAATCTAGCACATTTAATGTGCATAAAATCATGCTCATATGCATAAATTAACAACAACCTAGGTTGTGCTTAGTGTCTAGAGAGAGAGAGAGAACGAGAACACATACAAGGCACGGATTTTAGTCAATCGCACTAGGAACTTCATGGGGATTTTTAGTGTTACTAGTGCACATATTCCTACAAAGTCAGTGAAGTTTCAAAAATTACATTGCACAAATGTGCATACTTCTTTAAGTCCTTGTTCTACACAAAGAACCATCGGTGTCACTAGTCAGAGAAACTGAAAAATGAAAAAAAAAAAACTGAATTAGACCTGAGAAATGTAAACTACTGTCATTGGATTATTTTGAAACTATTGCCACTAGAGAGGGAAAACCACGTATAACAGTGGCATATGAAGGAAAACTTATTTAGAAACTTGTCACTGGGCATATATTATGATGTATGATTGAAATATGACCAAGTATGTCGCTCATATCGCCACTGCTAGACAAATGCAAGAAATCGTCTACAAAGTATGTCATGTAAAGTGTCAATGGAAAAAACTAAAGTTTATTAATCAGATTATCCTGTTTATATTCATATATCATCACTATCTAAAGTCATGAATATTAGGCATGTATCTGTATGCCAATCGTGTTTGCTCTTGGGGTAACACCCACCAGGTGAAATCTACACTAAAGCCAGACAACTGTGTGTTGATGACCCATTAAAAAGACAACTCTCACAATGGGCCATGGAAGAAATTCATCCCATCCAGTAAGTCTGCCTGTGGACATCTTATCGGGGACATAGTCAGCAGCTATCCCCTGTGAGTTGGCAAGCCATGTAAAATGCTCATGTGACCCTGGACTCTCTCTCTCTTTCCACAAACTGGGCTATGAGCTTTGTTTGGGACACTAAGGAGATTGCATTTTTAACTTCTTGTTAACCTATGCGGTGAGATGGAGGTTTACTTTTGTTAATGACTTGGTAAATCTAATGACAGAATAATCATCAGTCTGCTCTGTTTCTCAGCAGTTTGTACTATATCTGTCATTCTCAGCTGTGACCTCCTGGGGTATGGTAGCACACAAGGAAGAGTTATTTAGAAACTTAAATTTGTCACATTACAAACATTACATTCATTTATTCACAATGGCCAGAAGAAATTCATCATTTTTTCCCCTTGACACAAAACTTTGCGATGTGATTCCAACAAGTAGAACCATGAGCAGACACAAAAATTTGGATTTACATCCATGAAAATTAACTTGTAACCCACCCATGATCCACACACACATTCCACCTTTATATGTATCTGCATCCACATCCTACCACTCTGTACATCACAGGAGGAGCATCTATGTGTGTGCATGCATGTGTAGGTATAAGAAAATTATATGGCTTAATAAATGCCCACACTATTATTATTGTTGTTATTATTTTAAACAATCTTATTACACAGACTACAAATAGCCTTTTACATAAAAAATAACAAAACTCCAGTCAATAATGCTCAAAAAAAATCACAAACTAAACTATAAAATGACAAGTCAACAGCCTATTTAGCTTATGACAACTACCAGCCCTGAATTGCGGGACTTTGTCTTAGATGTCTTCCTCAAGACAGCTGATTTTCTTTGAAATATTCCAGAGTAAAATAATTAAATCATCCACAGTTTCTGGCTTAAGTGAAGTATGAGTCTCATTAATTGTGTGACCAGAGATGAGAAGGCTCTCTCAGAGCATGCACTGGATGTAGGGATGAAATGCACAAACTATGCAACTTGACTGTGAAAGGGAAAGCTGTGCTTGTGTTGTCTCCACAATTCCATCAATCACACATCTTCCTTCTTTGTCAGCTTCAGGGTGCTATATTGTGACACTTCATCATTGTCACTTCCACACTCATTGTGAATCCTCTGTGACCATTTTGGTTTGTTTTGCTGATGGAGTCTGCATAGCTGATGAAAGGAGCATAAGATTCATTGCAGGAATATTTTTCTCTTGCAATGAGACAAGCTTCTGGGTCTCATGATAAACTTCCTGTCTCTCCTCTTCAGTGAAAACTTTCATCCTCTTCGTTTGTGGGTGGAGGAAATTAGTAACTCTGTGCTAGATTTCAAACTTTTTAGTGAGACATTGCAACATTTTGGATTTGAATTTAGTTGCACTATTCACATCAGTGGGAAAAGGATGGAGATGCTTTTTTATCCTTTCATACCAAATGAGCACAAAGTGGAAAGTGGCCTGTGGTAACAGCTGTAGTGCATATGATGCTTCCTTGAAGTGCTGCAGGAACTCTATTAAGAAGCTCAAGATGGTGTGCATAATGGTATCAATCAGCTGAGAATTCCCCTTTTCTATCAAAATTTCTTATAGTCTGTCCTGCTGCTCGCTCCTCAATTGTCTTAAATTAGGGATGTAAAATATTTGCTGGTCCCCTCCTGCTGAGCTTGTTCCACTGCAGGCTCTGCAGTATAAATGTATTTAAGCTTTAAACTGCAGAGCCTGCAGCATGTGTAACCACTAGGATTTTTAGCAGTTAGTTACATTTTAAACCACATTTTTACATCCCTGTGTTAAATATGAGTAGTTTGCTGCTCCATCATGTTTCTCTATCGCCTTTCAGAGACATTCACCTTCTGCTTTGAAATTCAGATCTCCTGAAATAATAAGATTCTGGTTTGCATGGATCAGTTCGGTTACTGCTTCCTTTTTCCAGTTCTCTAGCGTGCTTAAGTATGGTATTTATAATGTTCACTGAGCAGCTTATTTGCACATAGGATTGGAGGGCTGCAACCACATTTATTTCCAATCCATAACGAAAACCATCTAGTTTGTAATGCCGCACATATAAAATCTTCTGAGTGCTCGAACAATACTCGAAGAAATGTTCTCTGCAGCTTTTGGCTTCCCACTGTCAAACTGAGTCTCACAAATCATCCTCTCCTCCATTCTGAACTGTGGTGGTTCTATGTAGTGAGAATTTCTCCCAAATAGGCACACTCTCTGTAATCATACATTCACAGATCAAGAGTAATACCTCCACCCATTGTGCAAAGAACATTTTTCAGCTTCACAGAGATTTTTCTTCTTTTTCTTTCGCCATAAACGCAACATGCCAGGCTAATAATCTGCATTTGGGGATTAGTGCATGTGCATCCATTTGAATATATCTGACACCCACGTTAGTCAAGCACTGAGACTATGCAAAGATTCCCTCGCTGTTGACTACCTCGAGCTCTTATGTATGTTGCTATGCTCTTCAATAATTCTTGAGTCACACTTGTCTTCATGTCCTAAATGATAATGACACATTTCTTGCTGAATATTTTCAACAAAATGGATCTTGATTCCTGTCTACATTTATGATTATGTAGGTTTGACATACCAGTTTTCTGACTAATGAAAGCCCAGACTTTTTTGCATGACACATCCAGACATAGTATGTCCATTTTTATCAATAAGAAATTGAAAACGTGGTGATTTGCCTCTCTCATTTCCCTTCAGACTCTATGTGCCAGCACTTAAATTGTTTTGAATTTCTTTCTCCATTAACTTTTCAACATGGTGGATTGATTTAAATCAAGTTACCAAAAAAGCTAAGAGTGACTGTGCTTAAGAATACACTTAATTTTAGAGTAAGTCCCATTGAACTCACTGGCACTTCCTCTTTGAGGAAATAAGTATAGAATGGAATTCCTTTGGAAAAGCTGAGTTAAAATAGGGAACAGACTAATGGCATCACCTTTATGGTCTATGATCATGATGTTCCAAAATAAGGGACAAGTCTGATGTAATATAAAATAAGAAAAGGACCCTAAGTGGCAAAGGGCAACTCTGGATTTCTTTCTACAGCTCTCTGGATTGTATATGTGGGTGATAGATTCTAAGCCTAGTTAACTAATTATACAAGCTATAAGGATTAGCTAAGGTAAACTGTTTTTTTCTAGCAATATCCAACACAGTAAACAGCTTGGGAATTTACTTGTTAAATCACACTAATACTAAAAGGCATAGAGAGAGAGTCTTGAAGAATGATGCATTGCGAAGTGAACTACTTATACTCGTCCATATCCACATCTTCACAGCCACATCATTCTCTCACAATAAACAGTTTTCTTTATGATGTTTCATTGTGCTAGTATGCCCTGCATCATCTTCTTGCTCTGCTTACCCTTGACGCATTTTCCTTTTTTACTGAAAGAACCAATTTCTTCAAAATAGTCCCAGATAGGTCCCTTTTATGCCCAGGAACCATGACAGTTTTTTGGTGGAAAAAGTGTGGGAGAATATAAGAAGCTGTAGCAATAATAGTAGGGGATTTCAACTATCCCCATATTGACTGGGTATACATCACCTCAAGACGGGATTCAGAGATAAAATTTCTTGATACCTTAAATGACTGCTTTTTGGAGCAGCTATTTCTGGAACCCACAAGGGGAGAGGCAATTTCTTGTTTTAGTCCTAAGTGGAGCACAGGATCTGGTCACAGAGGTAAATATTACTGGACCACATGGAAATAGTGACCATAACGTAATGAAATTAACATCCTTGTGGTGGAAAAAACACCTCAGTGGTTCCAACACTGTGACACTTAATTTCAGAAAGGGGAACTACGAAAACATTAGGAGGTTAGTTAAACAAAAATTAAAAGGAACAGTGACAAAAGTAAAATCCCTGCAAGCTGCATGGAAACTTTCCAAAGACACCATAATAGAGTCCCAACTTAAATGTATACCCCAAATTTAAAAAACACAGTAAGAGAATCAAAAAAGTGCCACCGTGCTTAACAACCAAGTAAAAGAAGCAGTGAGATAAAAATGCATTGTTTAAAAAGTAGAAGTTAAATCCTAGTGAGGAAAATAGAAAGGAATATAAGGTCTGTTAAATTAAGTATAAAAATGTAATAGGAAAAGCCAAAAAAGGAGTTTGGAGAACAGCGAGCTAAAAATCAAAAAGTAATATTAAAATGTTTTTAAAGTACATCAGAAGCAGGAAGCCTGCTAATGAACCAGTGGGACCCTGAACGATCAAGATGCCAAAGGAACACTCAAAGACGATAATGTCATTGCGGAGAAACTAAGGGTATGTCTACTCTGCATGGCTATTTTGGGATACTCCTTCCCATACAATACGAACTAGGGGTCACCAAATGAAATTAATAGAATCATAGAACCATAGGACTGGAAGGGACCTTGAGAGGTCATCGAGTCCAGCCCCCCGCCCTCAAGGCAGGACCAAGCTCCGTCTACACCATCCCTGACAGATGTCTATCTAACTTGTTCTTAAATATCTCCAGAGAGGGAGATTCCACCACCTGCTTTGGCAATTTATTCCAATATTTGACCACCCTGACAGTTAGGAATTTTTTCCTAATGTCCAATCTAAACCTCCCCTGCTGCACTTTAAGCCCAATACTCCTTGTCCTGTCCTCAGAAACCAAGAGGAACAAATTTTCTCCTTCCTCCTTGTGACACCCTTTTAGATATTTGAAAACCGCTATCATGTCCCCCCCTTAATCTTCTTTTTTCCAAACTAAACAAGCCCAGTTCATGAAGCCTGGCTTCATAGGTCATGTTCTCTAGACCTTTAATCATTCTTGTCGCTCTTCTCTGTACCCTTTCCAATTTCTCCACATCTTTCTTGAAATGTGGCGCCCAGAACTGGACACAGTACTCCAGCTGAGGCCTAACTAGTGCAGAGTAGAGCGGCAGAATGACTTCACGAGTTTTGCTTACAACACACCTGTTGATACAACGTAGAATCATATTTGCTTTTTTTGCAGCAGCGTCACACTGTTGACTCATATTCAACTTGTGGTCCACTATGACCCCTAGATCCCTTTCCGCCATGCTCCTTCCTAGACAGTCGCTTCCCATCTTGTATGTATGGAGCTGATTGTTCCTTCCTAAGTGGAGTACTTTGCATTTCTCTTTATTAAATTTCATCCTGTTTACCTCAGACCATTTCTCTAACTTGCTAAGGTCATTTTGAATTATGTTCCTATCCTCCAAAGAAGTTGCAACCCCACCCAGTTTGGCATCATCTGCAAACTTAATAAGCGTACTCTCTATCCCAATATCTACATCATTGATGAAGATATTGAACAGTACGGGTCCCAAAACAGACCCTTGCGGAACTCCACTTGTTATCCCTTTCCAGCAGGATTTAGCACCGTTAACAACAACTCTCTGACTACGGTTATCCAGCCAATTATGCACCCACCTTATCATGGCCCTATCTAAGTTATATTTGCCTAGTTTATCAATAAGAATATCATGCGAGACTGTATCAAATGCCTTACTAAAGTCTAGGTATATGATATCCACCGCTTCTCCCTTATCCACAAGGCTCGTTATCCTATCAAAGAAAGCTATCAGATTAGTTTGGCATGACTTGTTCTTCACAAACCCATGCTGGCTATTCCCTATCACTTTATTACCTTCCAAGTGTTTGCATATGATTTCCTTAATTACCTGCTCCATTATCATATCCATTATAATAGGTAGCAGTTTTAAAACAAACTAAAGAAACCTTTTCTTCACACAGTGCATGGTCGGCCTGTGGAACTCCTTGCCAGAGGAGGTTGTGAAGACAGGGTTCAAGAAAGAAATATATAACTTCATGGTGGCTAGATCCATCAGTGGCTGTTATCCAGGATGGGTAGGAATGGTGTCCCTAGCCTCTGTCAGAGGCTGGGAATGGTGACAGGAGAGGGATTGCTTGAAGATTCCCTGCTCTGTTCACTCTCTTTGTGACATCTGGTATTAGCCACTGTCAGCAGAAAGGATACTGAGCTAGATGGACGTTTGGTCTGACTCAGTATGGCCATTCTTATGTGTGTGCTAAATAATGTCTCCTCTTTTCTTTTCCAGTTCTCTCCACTGTTCCTTTCTATGCTGCCTCTGTTCTTTCCTATATATTGTCTCTGTCTTTAAGACACTGTCTTAACTAACTCTCAGCCATGCTTGTCCCAGGTCCACTACCACATAAACAAAGAACAAAAACAATCCTATCCAGCTAGTGTCTTTCTTTGCACACATTTTTTAATCTTCTGAGAAACATAAATTGAAAGCCTAGAATTTTCAAGAAGCAAGAGCTAGCAGTTAGGCTGAGCAGACTACAACCATCAATTCATTTTTATGAGACAGTAAATGTAGGTGTAGCATGTTTGTGATGAAATTTAACTGTAACTTATTTTTAAATTATAAATTTCATATTTTATTGATGATTTTTAAAATAAATCCAATTTAAATGAAAAATCCAATTTAAATAAAGAAATCCACATTTTGTACTTTTTAAATCAATTTTTATCTACCCTGCTTTTCAAATACAGAGTTTGGAATCTGACAAGTGAAGTGGAGTGATGCAGTGACTGTTTCAATTCACATGACAATGTAATATAAAAAGTTACCAGTATTAGCTGAACCTGAATAATTATATCTAGTCCACAAAGATAGTGAACAATACCACCACAGCTGCATCTATAAATGCAGATATCCACAGATTTGCAGGGCTCTATTGACAAGTATGTCGTGTCCAGACACAATCCAGAGAATGGATTCTTGAAGATTTTAGTTAAGTGAGAAAGAAAAAAGGCCCAGTATGAACCCTCAAAGTTGTAGACATTTGGAAAAGTTACATATTACTTTAGTTTGCAGGAAAAGTGGTAGCACAAGACTCACAAAGAAAGGAATCCATGTTATGAAAACATGATGGGGTGCTACTCTCTAAATATGTGGAAGAAAATCTAAATAATTACATCCTATGTTATTTGCAATATGTTAGAGACTATGAGTGAATTTTCAGTAATGGTTTATTTCTTAATGAATGGGTATAGCTCCCATTTACACTGATGGCAGTTTGGAGTACACACTAAGACGAGAATACTTAGAGACCTCCTAGTCAAAAAGTTGAATAAAATTGGTATATATATATATATATATATATATATATATATATATATATATATATATATATATATATATATATATATGCGCATGCTGATTTAGGTTCTGTTTATGAAAGGGAAATATCTAATGGACGTTGTCCCAGGGACACTGTCTTTGTGCCAACTGGCAGTGGGCACATAATATTCACAAGGATCCCCGGGACAGACATCTCCATAATAGTTCACCAAAGGGTGGCATGTGAGGTCTCTACCAAGAGCCAGCTCATTGGAATCAATGACAAGTTCTGTGAGTCTGCAACTCAAGAACAGGTTAGCAGGGAAGTGTCTGACGAGATCAAAGAACTGCCTCGAAAAACATGTGGATACATCCCTAAATCCCACACAGTTCTCCAAGCTAGATCGAGTCCCTAGGGAGTCACCTGGTAAAACATAGTAAGTTCAATCAAGCTCTTTTGTCTCAGTTTCATTATTGTTACTAGAGCAATTGCAAATGCTGACAACATAATTATAACTGACATTCTTACTGCAGCGAACTAGGCTACAAGTATTCACCAAGCAGCATTATGAAACCCAATATTAATTGCATCTTCAATACCTCATTTCACATTGTTTTCCTTCAAGCTGTAATGTTTACATACACTGTTACAAAGGGCCCCTAGTCCACTCCTTTCAAGGTATTATTTTTAAGGCTCACTGGGCTCACTGTGGGAAAACTGCAAAAGGAAATTTTTTTACAAGTTATTAATTTGGCTGCAAAAGGCACTTCCAGATGGTGGGATTTTTGTGAAAGCGTGTAATTTTCTCGCATGTACGGCTTGCTAGATGCCACTACTCTGTGGTTAACCTTTAGAGAGCTATTCATTTGAACTATATTCCGTTATATCCTTAAAGGAGCCCCATTTTCTTGAAACAGAGTAAATCACAAATTAGGACTTGGGTTAAACTTCAGGATATGGGACTCCTTATGCTCCTGCTGAGAGTTCATGTGAGTGCTGCCACTAACTACAGAGGTAGCAGGATCAACCTTCTGTTTGAATACAAGGATTTAATTATGTGGCATTGCATTATAAAAAGTTACATATGTGCATCTAATGTTGTAGAACAATATGCAGTTCCATTATAATTTATTATGAATTGTGCATATTGTATTTGCCACCACCACAGAGTATATGATATATGGTTAAATCCTGTATTGTACTACGTATATGCAAGCAGGGTCAGCTTCACTGAATTTCTTGTCATTTGTAATATGAGGTTAAATTTTCAGTTTTAACGTTGCACTAATATGTGCATTCATATAGCTTTCAGTCCCTCATATAATCAGAGAATAACAGCTAATATAAAGAGTAAGTAATTCTGCTCTCTATTTTGCTTTGATGTTAAGCAGTCCCACCAGAAGACAAAAGTAATTTAGGGATATAATTCTCATTTCAATGCATAGGCATAACTCATATTAACAATAATGGGAATCAAACACAAAATCCATGCCTAGTATAAGTCTATTGGCTTTAATGGATTTACACCAAGGATGAATTTGGTTCTTTGCCTCTGTCCTCTTCCACGTATATGCACATAATTCCCATTGATGTTAACAAGAGTTGTGTGTCTACAAAGAGAGAAGGGATGTCACGTCTACATAAATGCTGCCACCCATTCCCCTTGCTCATCTTAAACCTCTCCTAAGCAAATGCTCCCAAGAAGGTTGAATTTTGTTTATGTGTACAGTTACAAGATTTGTGTAATCTGACATACCGGAAAGCAGTCATGTAAGAGGATGTTGTGCTTAAGACACTCAAATGGGACTCTGGAGATGGAGGTTTAGTTTCTTCCTCTGTCAGGGTATGTCTACACTAGCCCCCTATTTCGAAATAGGGAGGATAATATAGGCATTCGAAGTTGCAAATCAAGCCCGGGATTTAAATATCCCGCGCTTGATTTGCATCTTCCCGGCCGGTCGCCATTTTTTAAATTTACAAGTCCGGATTAACTGCCCGCGTCTAAACGCAACAGGGACACGGTATTTCGAATTAAAGCCCTAAATCGAACTACCTGTTAAACCTCCTGGCAGGTTTAATAAACAACTTGAATAAGAGGCAGTAAAATGAGGAGCCAACAAAGGGATTAAAGACAGCCAGGGTGACATTAGTGAAGTGATGGAGAAAATGACACCATTAGCAGCAGTGTTTAAAATAGGAGAAGAGGGGAGGCAGAGTCCAACAGTCCAGGAAGGAAATGTAACAAGTTTCACAGGACTAAGAATTTAGGTTCTAAGATGAGAGTCAGGAGGCACTAAGGAAATTCAGTTCTCCGTTTCCTCTCCCAGCTGGAGCCTTCTACTCCTTTTCCTCCCTTTAGTAAAGCCCCCTGTGCATCCCTAATTTTCCCAGCATCCTCTCATATCATGTGCTGAAGAAAACTTCAAGTGCCATCACCTACCCGCAATCTCTGATTTCTCTGCTCAACAATTCTACCAGCAATGTGCCAGCTCTCTCCAGCCCATGGCCCCAGTTGATCCCATGAGTCTCTCCCCCAGTTTTTTCTAAGGGCAAGTCTACAATGGGAACTTATATCTGCATAACATCTTCTCTCGGGAGAAGGGGGTGAAAAATCCACCCACCTAAGAGATGTAGCTATGCCAACCTGTAGATGGTACTAGGTTGACATAAGAAGAATAGCTACTGCCTCTTAGGGAGGTGGATTATCTATACCAACAGGAGAAACCCTCCTGTAGGCACTGAAGCTTCAAAGCAGACACTATAACTGTAGTGTTTCAAGTGTAGACAAGTCCTAAGACTAAGATGGATAAACCTACCAGTAAAGGGAAGCATGTGGAAGGTGAGTCTGAGTAGAAGCTGAAGTCCTCCACAAACCTCTGACAACAACCTTTCAAGCCTATAAAGGCCTAGACCCAGCCCTTGGTTTGAGGTACAGGCCAGTCAATAACATATTCCAGCTTTAGGGGAAAAGGCAAATGCATTCACCTATTAAATGTCCCTTTACAGGTATTCCTGTTCTACCACTCTTCTTGTGCAGCCTGGCACTTTAAAAGACCTTGTTGCACTGAACACTTCAATTTACGTTCTCACTAAACCTAGTTATTAATTCAGCTATGGACTCCTCTTTTCATCCAGGGGCCTCGTCCCAGGAGCATAGTTCCCACTAAGGTGCACACCTGCATACAAAATTTTTTTCCTCCACCCACCTTGTCTGGAGAGCCGTGCAGCAGAACTTGCGTGGCGCTGAAATGGCATGATGAGAGAGTCACTGGGGCAGAGGACCGGGACCTGCTGCAGCCACGTGGCAGAGTGGTGGAGACCTGCTCCGGTGGCTGGGGCTGCCACGTGGCAAGGGGGCCAGGGACTGTTCTGGCGGCTGGGGCCAGGAATGGGACCTGCTGCAAGGCTCGGGTGGAGGGAGTTTCTGCTCCAGTGGCCAGAACGCATGTGTTAATAAACTGGGTGCTACCGTGGCACACATCCAAACTGGCACACCTGACCTCAATACTGATGCACAAGCCAAAACTCATTCCACTCGTGGTCGGAAAATCTTAGAGGGAACACTGCCCAGGAGTCCCTAATATGATTTGAACTTCCTCCCATAAAGGAGGTCAAACAAGGTAAATCCTATACGATATTGAGTTGTAAGCAAATAATAGATACAACGATTCACTCCAATCTCCCAATTTCCTGCCTACATACATTCTTAGCATGAACTTAAAGTCCCATTGAATCTTTCATCTAAACCATTTACCTTGAGTAGCAAGGGGCAGATTTTAATAATTTTACCTCACACTTCTTCCACAATTCACTAATATCAGGAACATGATATTTGACTCTCTACCCTCCAACAGGATTTCTGTTGAAAAACACACTGATTATTAGAGTGAATGGTATATCTATAACTATTTCAGCTTCCACATTTGACTTGGTGACTGCTTCTGGATATCTAGTGGGAAATCCACCAACATTCATATTTATCTTTCCGAATTTCTGGATGGCCTAGAACAGTGGTCACCAACCAGTAGATCGGGATCTACCAGTAGATCCTGGAGCCTCTGACAGGTGATGCTGACTGGTTTGGCTGAGAAGCTATACAAGCGCTGGCACTTCAGTTGTCCCTCCACCCACTATCCTGCTGCTTCTACCTTCTGCCTTGCAGCTGCCCCCCAGGAGCCTCCTGCTTGCTGTGCAGGCTGTGGGAGGAAGAAGGGGGGCACTGATGTCAGGGTGTCCCTCCTCCCCCCATTTGTGTATCCTATCTCCACACAGAGAAAAGGGGATGGAGGGAGCTTAGCAATACAAATCTCTGTCACTCTCACACACTGGGGGTATATCTACACTACGGTAATTTTTCCGAAAAAACTTTATTACATCCACTCTGCAATCACGTTCTTTTGAAAGAAAATTGAAAGAACAGAGCAGGTTTTCTGACATTGGTAAATTTCTTTGTATGAGGAAGAAACCTTTTTCTGAAAGAGCTCTCTCAGAAAAAGGCATGTATGGATGGGGAAGAGGGTTTTCTTTCAAAAGAAGAGGAAAGAGGAAAAAGTACAGGTGCTCTGGTGGTCATTCCATCCATAGTAATCACAGCTTAAATGCAAGATAGTGTCCACACTGAATGGACACTATCTTTCGAAAAAGCAGATCACTTTTTCGATGCACTTTGGTAGTGTGGATGTGCTCTTTCAGAAGAAGTTTTATCAGAAGATCTCTTTTGGAAAAGCTTCTTCTTAAATAAGCCTGTAGTCTAGATATAGCCTGGGTGTGTCTGTCATTCTCACAAACACTTAGTCTACGTCTACACTGGCCCCTTTTTCGGAAGGGGCATGCTAATTTTGAAAGTGGGAATAGGGAAATCCGCGGGGGATTTAAATATCCCCCGCAGATTTAAATAAACATGTCCGCCGCTTTTTTTCCGGCTTGGGGAAAAGCCGGAAAAAAAGCGTCTAGACTGGCCCGATCCTCCGGAATAAAGCCCTATTCCAGAGGATCTCTTATTCCTACTTTGAATAGGGCTTTATTCCAGAGGATCGGGCCAGTCTAGATGCTTTTTTTCCGGCTTTTCCCCAAGCCGGAAAAAAAGCGGCGGACATGTTTATTTAAATCTGCGGGGGATATTTAAATCCCCCGCGGATTTCCCTATTCCCACTTTCAAAATTAGCATGCCCCTTCCGAAAAAGGGGCCAGTGTAGACGTAGCCACACTGTTCTTCACTCTCATCTCAAGCAGGGAAAAGTATTTGGGTTTGAGGTAGAGCTTACATTGCACTTAAATTGAAAAAGTGATCTCGTAGTTAAAAAGGTTGGAGACCACTGGCCTAGAAAAAGGCCCTAGGACCGTGTTTCTCAAACTGTGGGTCCCAACCTCCCGGGGGGTTGCGAACAACTTAGAGGGGGGGTCGCAGTATCACAAAGTTTGAGAACCCCTGCCCTAGGATATCCATGGCGACCCCACAGAATGCTTCTTTAATCATAAATAAAAGCTACACAGGAGCCTCGCTGAGACTGGTAGATTTCTTCCACTTCTGACATAAGCCACAATAGTCATTCACCTCACCCTAAATACGGGACTAACAAAAGCTTTTCTTAAGCCTCTCAGAAGTTCTTTCTCTGTCCTCGTAATCAACATACAGACTCATCATGGGCCAACCTCAATAGGTCTGCACAATATCTTTTGGGCACCACAAACTTTGTGCAGAGTTCTCCAGTGCACCAGTTCTCACGCTCCTATATAAAGAGCTCACCACAGCTTTTTGTATTAGGTGTATTCCTGTGCTAGAACCCTGTAATTATGATTGCCAGGAAGGAACTGATTCTGGGGTGGGGCATGCTTAAATTCACAACTACCTTCTTTTCCCAGAGAAAACAAGAGGCTGTATTTACACCAGGCTTCTGTCTGACTGTATGTCTCTATTTCTGGGGTGTGTGCTCACTGAATGGTCTGGCCTGTACACAAGAGTCAAAAAATCTCCTGCTTCCTGTTTATCCCAGTCTGCCACTCCAACTTCTTCCGTACATATACTCAGGAAACATTCCTATGCAAAGACATCAAACAACTGGTCATAACCCTTTAGTCTTTTCCTCTGTCTACTTTTTCATTAAATCACAGATTTTCAATTACTCAGTTTCTTGTGTGCTTTTTTAAGGGGCCGTAAACTTAAACAATACCCTCTACAGACAATCTAAAACTTATATCACACCGCTTTTTTAAGCTTGTCATATTTCAAATGCCTTCCCACATCTATTTAGTTAAACACCTGCACCACTTTAGCAGAAACTGAAGCCCAGGCACTAAGCTCTGAGCATAGTGGCCTGGTATGTTGCACAGCTCACATATTCTTTCAAAAGTAGTGAGATATTTCTCAATGCAATCTGTTTCTCTGTATACAAAGCAGAGTTTGTCCCAGCTGGCTGACCCCCGGAGAGTATTACCCATGGGATGAGGGATCAGCTTTTGTAAGGCAACTATGATCAGGGCTTGGTGACTCTCTTCTTCTTGGGCTTCAATTCCTGCAATCCTTTGACTTCAATTCCTGCAGACTCGGTTTCTGTTTGTTCCCGCTTGCAGAGCTCTACCCTGGACTTGTCCCGCTCTTTAGTCCATACCGGGGGTGATATTAGTTGGGCTCCCTGAGGCTTTAAGCACACTCAGGGAGTTTGGCTGCCCTTCGTGATGACTATCATATTGCACAAGAAGGGTTTTCAACCCTTTCAAATACCTTTCTGAGGCAAATAAGCAGCACTCTGCACACTTCTCTCCAGCTACTTCTTGGTGGGCTTAATGTAAATGTATCTGCTCATCGTATCTTTCCTGCTGCTCTGTTTCCTTCCCCAAAACAAACAGAAAACAACACACTTTTACTGTTCTTTCCCTGTTTCCTACTTTCCCTCTCTTTGATCTCTCACTAACCAGTTTAGAAGTGTGTGTGGTCTGAGGTTAACTAGCAAACAAGGTAACAGATCCTGCCAGCTACCCACTGAGATGGTGCTCAAGGCATCCAGGACTGTGAGTCATCTTGTTACTCCCTGCTTCCAGCAAGAGGGAGTCTTTTCCTGTGATGGCTGAGTGCCAGCTTCTTTATACCACCAGCCTGTTAGTCACTCAAGCACTCTCCTCCAAGCTTTGCCTTGGAGTTTAACAATGGGGGCTCCTCAATCCCTGAGGCCCTATGAAGAGCTCCCCTGTGATATCCCACCTCTGAGCCTTGCTATTCACAGAATTTCCAGATCCTGTGCCCCTGAAGGAACAGTACACTCCAGCTGACTAGTTTGACCTTAAATCACAGCTCCTGTGTAATGCCCAGGACTTGTGAGTAATTGTAATAAATCAACTCAGAGAGCATAGAGATTCTATTCTAAATGAGATAGCAGTGGAAACAAATGATGATAATACAAACAAAATCACAGAACATGAACCTGATGCTGCACTTAACAATAGTTACCTTCCCACTCAAATAAAATATATTACGCACACACATACACAAAGGTCAGTCTATTGCAGGGATGGCTGGCTTCAGAGGAACCAGGTCCGAATTTTTCATGTGAATATCCCTGCACCACAAGAGGTCTCCTCAGAGAAAGGATGCAAAGGATCTTTCTCCCCCTTTGTGTTATACTGAAATAATCTTTTGTCTGTTCACAGACACGGCAAACCAGTCTGTGGTAATGTTCCTTTTTTACTCCAAATGGTTTGATTGTTTGCAAGTGTCTCTGATGGTTTGCCACAAATAATCTGGGGATGGGCAAGACTAGATAATTAAGCCTTGTTGTACCTCACAAGGGAAGTGGTGACAACTCCCCCTTGCATAAGACACATTATCCCCTGGTGACTAACTTTTATACCAAGCCCATAAAACATACTTTCAATATAGTCACATTATTCATTAAATATTCCCCATACATACAGCCTACAATAATTACGAGCCTTGGTAAGTTATGACTATGAGTATTCTGTAGATAAGTTATACATCATGGATAAATACCCTGCAAAACATGATTGGTGTAGTCAATTGGTCAAGTCTGAGATGAAAACTCTCTTTGCCAAAGAGTCCCTCTGTGTCACACCATATAAAACAAAATTGATATCTAAGCAAATTTTCAAGAGAAAGAGGAAAACTCTCCAACTCTCTGAGAAGTAAAGCATGTTTTTTTCTTCCTTTTAGGAATTTAAACTACACATCCTCCGAAATTTTCATGTGGCTGGCAGTCTGAGAAATGACAAGATACTAAGAGTTAATTGAGAAAACCAGCAGTAATTAAAGATCTATATGGCTATCTGAGCCACGTAGTAGAACCTTATCAGACTAAAATAAAACAACTGAACACACTTGTCCAGTTAGATAGCTGCAAAGCACTGGAATAAATATGCACTAACCTGACATGAATTCTGTCCTGTGCTTTGGCCTATCCCCAAAGTTTACAGAAATTAAACATTGTGTGTATAAAAGAAATACATGCATATCCACAAATTATTCTTGGCATTTAGCAGGGACATGCTTACAGAAATGCTTTGTTACATAATCTCTTTTATATAATCACTACCATGCAATTCTCCTTATGCAACGTTAATCACAACCAGGGAGTACACTACTGTTTAAAATAACTCTCACTCCAGCTAGCTGTTTTAACAGGATCTCCAGATTTTGCAAGATACATTTGGTACTGGAAAGAAGAACTGATTCACTAACGCCTTGGTGTTCTAGCAGGAATGCTATCTATAAATTAGTGTAGGGTGTTTGATTTGGGGGTAAACACCAGCACACTGAAAAACAGACATGACCTCTATACAATACATTTTGCACAGTTAATTTTCAGTGGGTCAAACCCTGAAAGGTACTGAGGTTCTACTGGTCACTCATAATTCTTAGCAAAGTAAACAGGTTTTGCGGGTGCTCAACACCTCTCAGGTGGCTTGCTCCAAGATCATTAGAGTCAATGGGAAACTCCACATTTATCTAAATGGAGTTTAGATGAGGCTCAGAATTAGGGCACCAATAAAAACAGGAGGTCAAGATTACTGCGGAATTAAACTTAATCCAAATGCCCTTGGTGCTGTAGGTCAGCCTTGTGGAGTCTATGCTTGGGAATCACCATGCAAAACTGTAAAGGAAATAAACTTCTGGAGGGCTCATGTAGCCTTTGTTTGAAGTTAAAAGCTCATAATGGGAGGGGAGGAGGCATTTGCATCATATGTGATCAGTACATTTCATTTGTCAGAAGGTTTAATGAATATTACAAGGTATCCCTTACTGAGATTTTGAAATCTCCTCCAGTGTCTTCCGGTAAACGTGTATGCATTTGTAAACAGTAATCTGCACAATAACAACTGCCTATCTACAGGTTCTTTGTACAGATCTTAAAGCACTATATCAAGAAAAACACAATTTCATCCATGTTACAAATAGGAAAGTTGGGCAACTCACATCTCCTAGCTTCAGGTCATCCAATACTCTCAGTGACTTCCATGCCACCCTGTCAAAATTACTGATGTTATTTAGTCTCAGAGGGGTAACTGTGTCAGTCTGTATTTGTAAAATCCAAGAAGACCTGTGACACCTTAGAGACTAAAAGATTTATTTGGGGGTAAGCTTTAGTGCAGTGGTTCCCAAACTTTTCGGCATCATGCCCCCTTTTTGATTTTTGAGGAACGCCCCCCCATAGCAGCAAAACTTGTTGAGCCAAAAAAAAGGGGGGGGGGGACACACTGACCAGGCCCGAAAAACAAAAGCAGCAGCAAAACTTATGGGAGGGGGAATAAATGGAGGGGGGGAGCTGGGTCGCCTCACGCCCCCCCTGGAATTTCTTCACATCCCTCGGGGGAGCACACACCCCAGTTTGGGAACCCATGCGGGTAAAACCCACTTCATCAGGTGAACTGGAGTTGATGTTACAGAGGTAGTGGTGTGTATATATAATGTTAATGAGGCTTAGCCTCTTCAATTCATCTGATGAAGTGGGTTTTATCCGCAAAAGCTTACACCCTAATAAACCTTTTAGTCTCTAAGGTGCTACAGGAGTCCTTGGTGTTATTTAGGTGCATTTGCAGGCAGACTGTGAAACCTGATACTCATCTCCTTTCCTCAGATTCCCTAGCTCAGAAATCAAGCTCAAGGAAGGCCAACAGCGACTTTCTGGGTCTCATTAACTCTGGGATAGGGCTGATTATCTTTACTGATGGGAAAGTGAGATCTTCCTGGGGGTGAAAACTCTTGCTTAAGTCATCCTGCACTGATCTTCCATGAACAGATAACACTCTCTTAAAGCCAGCAGGCACAATGAAACAGCAATGAAAAATAGGTCTGATCTAGACTTTATACATTTGCAAAACGCTTTGGGGAAAGAGACAGGAAATTTACCAAGAGAAAGATTTTCAATTATACCATTTTATGTATGTGAAATGAATTTGGCAGTTTCAATCCAATTACCAACAGACAATGTGCAGCTCACAGAAACCCCAAACCCAGTTGACAGCTACTGGCAATTCCCACAGACAGCCTCAGAAGAAAAAACAAAGCCATGCATTAAAAAAATAATAATTTTGCTGGGGCAACACTCTTCAGGCTTCAGAGCCCTACCTGGCACCTTTCATTAAGATCTTCACATCCATCCCACTATGTTTCTTCTTTTTTTATCTCCCACAATCACTTAAATACTGAGTTCTGCAGCTTTGCCCACCGCTGAGAAATCAATACTGGTCATTGTTCCAGAAGAGTCTGTCCATCACCCCAAGATTTAAATAGGCTGGGAATGAACACATCCACGCAGGCAGAAAATATACTACTTTAAGTGAGGTAAAATCATTCTGTTTTAGTGGAAGTTTTGGGTGGGCAAGAAATATAGGATGAGAGCCAGTGTTTCTACCTTTGTTTCTTTCTACATCAAACAGGAGGGACGGGGAGCCATTTTCAAAGTCGCGGGCAGTGAGTTAGCAGCAAGATGTCCATTAAAACCAGAAGCAAGAGGGTGAGGAAATCATCTATGGATTCAGAAACGTTTTTCCCTTTTGGAAATAATTAAAAAATTGAAATGCTATCAACTGAGATTGTTCCTGAGAACACTTAAGTTATCAAATTAAGTAAGCATATTTTCAACAGAGACTCAATGTCCATTATTTTTCTAAATGGAGAAGAAATGCTTATGGAGAGCTATAGTACAGTGGAGGTTGCGGGGATGGGGCAGAATCTGCATGGATAAATGTAGGTATTTGTTGATGCTCTTCGGCACTGATGAACAATATCTGCTTTCATTGTCCTGAAGTCATGGAAGTGAGTGCCTGATTGTTTCTGCCCTGTAATCAGTCTCCTGGGCTGTAAAACAGCAGCGTGGCTCAGTGAATAGGGCCTTGCATTAGGAGTCAGGAGACCTGGCTTCTATTCCTGACTCTGTCACTGACCTAGTAGGTGAAGGTAGGTAAGCCATTTAGCCAGTCTGTGCCTCTGTTTTCTCTTCTGTAAAATGGAGAGGATAACACTTACCCAGCCTTTGAAATCTATCAGTGGAGCAGAATTGTCATTATTAACCAGTGATCACAGCAAACGTGTAAGAATGATCAAAGGAAACCTCATCACACCAACACTACACAGAGCGAGGACTCCACCTTCAGCATAGGCTATTTTATGGTTATTTTATGAATAGAACGTGTGCCAGTATACTACTGTGGTTAGTAGATATGACTCATGCTGCCCTGAAGCCTCACAAACTACTAATCCTGACCTCTGTTACACCACTAGTGCTGGACATTTGACTTCTTATGCAGTCTTACAAGGCTGCTTAAAAATCAAGGCAAGTTTCCTTCATTCAAACTTTGTGTTTTTATTGAAACTCAAAAAGAAACCCCTGGGATTAAGTTAGAGCAATGCCACAAGAAACTTGAGAGCAGAATCAGGCCTGATCTGTTGTTATAAATCCTTTCCTCAGCGCAAATCCTATCTAGGTGGATTCTTGCCAGCACTCCTCTCTCATTACGGAGGAAGGGAGGACCAGAGAGATCACTAGTCCTGGGTTGAGAACTCCTGCTCTGAATACTGAGGGACATGTGGCAAGTGATAGGAGAAAAATAAACACCATTCAGGAAAAGATAATCTCATTTAAAAGTGACTCGCAGTGAAAGCAAGAACTGGACTAGTGGACCTTTCCACTCCTATATGAAGAAGTTTTAAATCATTCCTATATGCCCTCTCCCCACCTACTGAAAAAACATGTAGGACTTTTTCTTCCATTACAATCATAGGTCTGTTCTGTTTTATAATTAAGTAGATGGCTTGAGAAGTAGGGAAATTATGAGACCTAAACAGATTGAAAGCTGGGCCATTAAGAGGAACAGATTATTAATCAGATTGTGAGAAAGGATGTTAAGGTGAGGTTTCGATGTGTGGAGTCATCCAAAAACACCCCACTAAAACTAGAGAAACTTAAATCTGACATTTCTGATATTCCCAGGGTAATGCACAGGCAGGAAAAAATATTAAGCCCCTCACTATTTCAGACCTTCCTTATCTATTTCCCCTTATCTTTTTCACCTTTTTACAGGACACCTTTTAAAGCTCAAAGCCTGGAAAACCTAGTTCAGTATTTCTCAAAGCGGGCCAAAAGCCTACTTTGGGGAAGCCACTAGCCGGCCCGCATCACTGTTTACCGAAAAGGTCCAGAGCCAGTGGCTCCAGTTTACCATGTCCAGCCAAGGGGAGCCAGGAGGCTCCATGTCTACAGACCCTTTAGGTTAACAAAATGGCTTTCCCAAAGTAGGTCCATGGCTTGCTTTAAGAAACACTGAGCTAGGCCATAGAGTACTATTTTTAAAATCCAATAAAAAATGTGCCCCCCCCCCCCCCAAAAGAAAACTTAGAGGTATGTTCATTTAAAAAAAAATCCTAAAGTTTTGAAAACTCTGCTAAGGATCTTTGATGTCACCATAAGAAACTACATCTTCACCAAAAGGGCTCCTGCATGCTGGAAGAATGGAGGAGATATATTGTACCATATTGCCACAGGCAGAAAACACAGTATTAAACTGAGTAAATGCATGCAAACTATGGGAATCTCCCTCAGCTCAGAGGGATGTTAGGAGAGCAAAAGGGGGTAAGAGAGAGAGAGTGCTACCTCTCTTTATAGAAAGCATGACGACAAGTGCTAAGCAAAAATTTGTGAGAGGTCTCTATAAAAACTAACTTGGTAATATAACTAAAAAACCAACAAAACACACTGAAGAAAACCCACACTAGCCATATCAGCCCTGGAACTAATTCTCCAACCTTTTCATACTGTAAGCAAACGGGTCTCAAGAACCTCTCTCTTGATGTTCCTAAGGTACCACTAAGACAATGAACATGGAGATGGTCTCAGTGACTATCATAAAGAGACTCCATTTGCAGCCCAAGCCTCCAGACTATAAGTCACTGCAGAGCTTGCTACTATCAAGAGACAGGGGAATCTTGGTTCCTGCCAGCACTGGTTGGATCACAAACAGTAAGTCATACTAAGCAGCTCTCTTCCTTCACTCTGTGATGCAACAGCACTTTCCAGCCAACAGTTAGAGAGAAAGGAGACAGATGCATAAAATCATTTTCATGCTGCTGAGCCCCTGAACATCTGAAATTAACAGATGGGAAAGGGTGAGCGGATAGCAGTAATATTCTCCTTCACGTGGTAGAAGTGTTGACAGACATGTCATGCAGGACAAATGAATATAAAAATGCTCTCGACAGTCCTTTTTAGAAGGTTTTGCATGTGAAGAATTCTCTCTCCACCCAACACCATCAATTACAACCCATGCATCTCATCTACATGATTTTAATAGAGTATGATCAATAGCAGTGGTTTTTTATTGACAATCACTTGTCCCAGAGAGCACACACACCATTTAATGAATACAAACAATGAGAGAAATTTGTGATTTAAAAAACTCCAGTCCTTTAGAACTCTGTCTGTATCTAATGGACCAAAGGGCTTTTTAGACTGGTTTGTCTGCCCTTGCTAACATTTTTATTCACATAATGGGAGATAAAGAAGTTTTAGGAACATCCTGAACTATTAAATTTACCTTAGATCTTGGAATCCAATTGAAGCCTCTGCAAAAAAATGTAACAGCTACAGAAATGAAAAGAAGCTTTCAATTTGTTTTTGTTTGTTTGGATGGGTTTTTTTTACTTAAAGTAAAAACAATTTGATCAGCAAATAATGTTTGTTCTCTGGTACTCAAAAATAATACTTTGTTCCTCTTTTACTCTACATTTCATCTGATGATGTCTATGTATTCGACAAAGATTAATTTAACCTCACCATACATCTATAAGAAGCCGTAGGTTGTATAATTCATCACACATATTATACAGAGGGATTACCTAATACACAAAGATTCCAGAACTCACGCACTAATTCTGACTGCCTGCATTTTTGGATGGCCAACTTGAGACTCTTACAGCTTACTTGCCACTCACGCTTTCAGTTGTCCACAGTGGACATGAGGGTTTTCAGCCACTGTGAAAACAAGGCTCTCGGGGGTCTCGTGTTAACCATCTAACTAAGGCATCTAAAATTAGAGGGCACTTTTGAAAATTTAGACTACATAGCAAATTACAGGTTGAACCTTTCTAAACCAGGACTCTATAGTCTAACAGACCACAGATGTTCCTGGACCATAGGCCCTGATGGCCGAGATTCTAACAGCAGAAAGATCAGTGGCTAGGAACCCTGCCAGGGCTGGGTGTCCACCTAGGGTTGCCAGATGGTTTAACGAAAAATACCGAACACCTCCCATGCACAGCCTCCCCTCCCCCCCCCCCAAAAAAAAAAAAAAAAAAACAAAAAAACTCAACAAACCACTGGGGAAAAATTCTATTGTGAAAAAATTCTATTGAGAAAAAATGGGGGAGACCAAAGTTGAGCATAAAAAGAGTTATTAAGCATAAAAAAATAAATTAAAAAACCCAGCATGGCCCCTTTAAGGCAGCATGGCTTTAACAGGTGGCCAGTGGCCATCTTGTTTTCCTGTTCTGAGTCAGAAGACAGCTCCCCTGAGGAACCAGGTAAGCAGGGTGACTGGTTGCTGAGTGCGTGGAGGGTTGCCAGGTGTCCGGTGTTTTCGCCTCCTGGCAGGGGGAAAAAAATAAATCAGAAGATACCTGACAGTCCAGGTCAATACCGGACACCCGGCAACCCTATGTCCACCAGAGCCAGCAGCAGAGGGGCTGGCAGCTGGGATCCCAGATGGGGCAGTGGGCCAGCAGCCAGGAGCCCTACAGGGGCAGTAGCTGGTGGCAGTGTGTCCAGGAGCCCTACCAAGGTGGCAGCCAGGAGTTTTGCTGGAGCAGCAACCAGTGGCAGTGGGGCCAGGAGCCATGCCGGGGTGGCAGCCAGCAGTAGAAGAGCTGGAAGCCCTTCTGAGGTTGTGGGGGGTGGGGGAGCATTGACTTTCCTGGTCTGGCAAACTCCCTCATTTGGGATCGGTCAGGTCCTGAGGCTGCCGCACCAGCAGAATTAGGAATAGTATACCTAGATTCCGTGAGCTCTAACCACCTATAGAAAGTTACAACCCTAGGGAGGAGATAACGAATATAATACCCTTTAGCAAAAGTTTATCCTAAAATGTTTAATTCATTCTTCTCCACCAATGATTTCAAGCTTTGTAAATATGGAGGCTAGGGACTGCTGCCAGGATTGAAAAGAACAGCCATCCTGAGAAATACCCCACAAGTTATACTCTCACTCTGCTTGGCAGAATTTAATTAAAGATGTTTTCAACCGTGTTCTAAAGACAGCAACTCATTATTAAAATAACATTTTAAATGTAGAGAGTACCACCCATGCCCAAAAGCCACAGAATGGCTAAAGAAATAAAGGCATGGTCACACAGTGCATTCCAGAACTGGCAAACAGACATTCCCATTAGACCCACTTTCCATCTCTCTATAAATACGACCCACAAACAAAGCCCAGGACTGTTACAGAAGCAACAACTGTAACAATAGATTATCGGGCTGGCTATATAAATGGCCCAACTGCACATGGATTTCAAGAGTGCATCTGGGATCTTTGGAAAAATAGGGGTTTGGAGAAGCAAGGACCTCTGCTAAGTGCACACTGCTATTGTGGCATACAACTGACCTTTGACTAACTGGGTTCATTTTTAAAAGAAAGAAAACTGCACATTTAACAATATTCATTTACTTCCTGTGCAATCCTAAATTACCTGTGTAGCTATCTGCCTGATTGTCTTGCACTTCCACCCACCACAGTAATATCTGAGTACCATTCCCATTAAACAGACAAACAATCAAAGTAAGAGCGCAGACCCACTGATTTCAATGGGAATTAGAAGCTGTCTTTGTGGCTCTGGGCCTAGAAAACTTCTTAAAATCTCTGACTCTTCTCCCATTTTGGATTACAGAGCTCTTTGCTTAAAACAGAGTTGCTTGTGAGTTTTATTTGTTTATGATGGGGGAGGGGAAGAGTAGAAAACAATCAGTGATTGATGTTGTAAATGCCTCTCTAGTTATGGAGAGACACAACTTTGGCAAATAGGAAAACCTCTTAATTAATTGCTCATCCCTGCCATTTCTGCTTGCAATAAATTTCCACGCTGCTCTTGTAGCAGGGTGCTGTGCACAGCACAAAGAGCTAAGAATTTCCTGTGTTCTAATATCTGCTTTGACACTAACCCACCTCAATAGCTTTGGCCAAGTCATTTAATTCCAGTCTCAATTTCTCCCTCTAAAATGGAATCAACAACAACATCTGTTTTACTAGGGTGTTGTGAGATTAATGAATCAGCCAGTGTTAGCTTTGGATAACATCTACATTTATGAAGATATGGTACTTGCACCTGAATTTGAATTTGATATATATTTGTTTGTAATCATGTTGTGTTCTTTGGAATGCCTACACATAAATATAGCTTAATTATTTAGATATAAAAATGTTTCATGGGGTGTATTTTGTGCTATATAAACAAATAAATACAAATATTATTATTACTATTACTGCTACTACAAGTATTTCTATTGCAGTAATGACCTAGGTATCTTCAAAAAGCCTGAATGAAAAGAATACGACACAGCTCATACTACTTTAATTATTAAATTTACTTCATGTGGAAGCTGCAACTTGATTAAAATAAGCATGTAATAAATCAATTTCATACACCAGTCATAAGGCAGCCAGTGCACTTTATCAGAGATTTCAAAAGCTGCACTTACAACACAGTCAGATTTCTTTGACCTAGTTGTTTATGCTCAACTGTTTTTAAGCGTGGGTCTTTTTTTTTTTTTTTTAAACATCTACTGATAACAATTTACGACATAATTTATTTACACAGCACCTAATCTATAAAAATATTCTAAGAGCTTTAAAAAACACAACAAATCCAGATGGCAAAACAAACATACCAGATTAAAAGAAAGACAATTAAAATCGGTAGAAAGCCTTAAATAAAATTGACATGGGGTATAGTCAAAGAGGATTTATGCAAATTACTTTTCCAAGCACACCAAATCTTTCCCAACATAACCACGTGTATTATAGACAGAAGACATCTAATCAAATAGATCTTGCATGTGCAAAACCTCCCTCATTTTCTGATGAACAATTCCCTTTCTGGATTATTTTATTGATTATCTTCAAATCTGTTTCATATTTCACCGTTTGTATTTTATGGTGAGTTTTTTTTCAGAGTCCAAGAGTTATCATGGACTGGACCAGATTCATAGCTGGTGAAAAAGACACAATGCAGTTAATTTGAACAGAATTAAATCCATTTACACTGATGTGATTTTGTCTGTCTCCTGTCCCCTCTTATTTCCCTTAAGTGTGACAATTATGGACGGTGTAATAGCCAATACACCAGGAATTAAGTAGGTGACATAAACCTAAGAATAAAGAGCACAGATTCTAAAAATATAAGTTTCCTGAAACATTGCAGACGAGTAGTCTTCCAATCAGTTTTCTCATTTTTCAACTTTTGAAATAAACACACTCCTTCAGAGTAGAAGTGATGTGGTTCTCTACACTTCCAAAGCTTTAAATTACCACACAGCAACCAAAGGGTCAAGTGTTCAAAAAGCACATTTAAATAAACCACATGGGTCTTTTGGACATAAATGAAATGCAACTGTACAGTGAAACATTTGATAAGAATAACACAGAAGTGCATTGGCAAAGCTGTGAAAGGGAAGTTTACACGTGGCAATGTGCCTGGTTCACATCATCATCTGAAGAAGTGGGTTGTGCCCACGAAAGCTCATGATACCATCTACATATTTTGTTAGTTTCTAAGGTGCTGCAGAACTATTGGTTGTTTTTTAATGTCAGATTTTTAGGTGCACTGAATTCAATCCCAAAAGTCAAAACAAGAAATGAGAGCACAGCTTATCTTTTTATCAAAAGCATGTGGCGCTCACTCCTACAAAGCCATCCTCCTAGTGTGGCGATATAAGTACAAGTCCTAAAATAACTTTTTTAAATTAACATATGCTACCCTCCCTCTTCCCTCTTTTGTTGTAACTGTTAAAGCTAAATATGAAACTACCATAGCTATCCGGGAAATCTAAAATAGGGTGTTCTTCCCTATTAGCAACTGTTCATTTTATATAATACATTTCCTCAACAAAAGGGCACCAGTCCAAAAACTGGCTACATCTTCCAGACCAATCCTAACTGAAATCTGCTCATTCCCACAGGAGAGAATCTGTGAATTTAATTCCTATCTAGGAAGCTAACCAGCCCAAAGTGCTTCAAGACAAGGTAGCGACATAATAGGTGTCTGTTACTGAACCAATTCCAACACAACAAGAATGATATACAAATGAAATTTGCCATACAGTTTAATAATAATTATAACAACTTTTTGTTCTTGGGGCTTCTAATTTGCCAATTACATATTTGGTAAACCAAGAACAGTTTTATTTGCCCATAATTAGCACCGTACCAGTATCGCTTGTATACTTGCCTTCCTTCACCACACTGCTGCATATCACTGAGAACTAATAAACTCAGTCCTACAAAATGGAGTCAATTTCATCACAGAAAATAATTGTATATCAGCCCCACTACAAAGCTGTCTTTTAAGTTTTTCAGATGCCTGTGGGAGCTTTCCATGGCTCCTAGGGGACTAAAAGCTTTTTCTTTCCCAATCTGTACTGTTACAGTTTGTGATCATCATTAATATTTGACTAGAGAAAGATTTCTCTCTCGAAAGGTTAGTGTTCCCCTCTACTGGGAAAAAAAATACACAACTGCATAAGAAAAAAAGGAAAAAGAAAGATGTGGGACGGGTGACCCAGAGTGAGAAAACCAAATCCAGAATCTGAAACTACCCACTCAAGAATAAAAAATGAAAACATATTCAAAGTCTCCAAGGCTGACAGCACAGAATATATTATAGTTTTTATCTTTAGGAGAGAAAAAAGGTATCCACATCAGAAGATCCCCTAGTCTGGAGGAACAAGGATAGATTTGGGGGGGAGAGGGGGGGAGAAAGCCACACAGATCCCTTTTGTGCAATCACAAGTGATTTGCCATCGTTTTAAAAGTCATCAGGCCAATCTCTGAAAACAGAAATGCCATTATTAATGAGATTTTCAAGTAAACACCACCAGAAAAAAAATACCTCTTTGCCAACAACCGAATACGTAGTCACTTAAAAGAGAGAGAAAGAGAGAGAGAGAGAGAGAGATTTCTAGCTTCTGTCTTACCTCCAGAAACAAGGCGAGCAGGACTAGGACCCACCGCTGGGAAAGGTTCATTTCGCCTCTTCTTGTCTCCTTATTTTCTCAGATGGACACGAGAGCTGCCGGCACGGCGAGCCCCATCACTGGCCCTGCGGGGGAAGGGGCAAGAAGAGCGCCCAGGGGCGATGCCTTGACGGGAGGGAGGGAGGGGTCGGGCGGCTGGGTGACAGCTGCCCCGGGGCTTGCGGGGTGCAGCAGCGCACACAGGGGGAGGGGCTGCGCTGGCTGGGGGGGGGGGGGGGCAAGAGGGGCTGGGGAGCCCCGCCCACCCCGCTCCCTTAGCGGGGGGGGGGGGGGAAGCTCAGGTCTGGTCGCTGCGCTGCCTTGCTCGTGCCCCGGCCAGCAGCTGCGCGTGCCGGGCGGTCCGGGGGTGGCGGGAGCGCTCGGGGGCCCGCGGGCGCGGCGGGTGCAACGGGCGCGGCACAAAGAGGCCCGGCGCCGCGGGGCGGGGGAGAGGCGCCGCGGGGACCCGCCCCCAGGCCCGCCCCGCGGCGCCGCCAGGCCGGGGAGCCGCCAACGTGGGCTGAGCGGCCGCGGCGGGAGGGGGCTTGGCAGGCGCCCGGCGGCCCCGCAGCCCGGGCTCCCTCCTCACGGGGGCCGAGAGCGTCGCAAGCGCTGGGGCCTCCGCGCCGCTTCCGAGGCGTGAGGGCGGGGCTGGAGCGCTGCCCCGCGCCGCACAGCGCAGCCGCCCGCCTGGGCCACTCCGCGGGGGCTCGCAGGTAACGCAGCAGAGCTCGGGTGAGGGGCCAGCTCGGCCTGTGGACATACAGGGGCATCCCTCGCACCCCCCCTTCCCGCCCCCTCTGGCTCGCATCAACTAGCCTCGGGCACATCCAGGCTAACGGGGCTGGGATGCGTTTTCCTGCGCAAAACTCCACTTGGTCGGATGAAGCGGGGGTTTTGCCCTCCAACGCTTATGCCCCAACTAGTCTGTTAGCCTGCACCTGCAAAAACAAGGAGTCCTGGGGCACCTTTAAAGACTAACATGGGTGCCCCTCTGATATTTAACTCACATGTTACTGCGTTTCCTCAGAGGGTGAAGGTACCTTGTAGAAGAATTTAGGACCAAATTTTCAAAAGAAACCACTGATTTTTTTTTTTGATCTTCCATTTCTCGTGGATTAAGTGAGGCTCGACTGGATCTGTCGGATAGTCGTAAGCATCCACAGCTTCCATGGAAGTCAATAGAAGCTGCAAAGTGATGGCCACCATTTTGGTCAACATCAAGGTTGGAACTAGGGAATCTGCTTTAAAAGCTGCTTAAATTAAAAGGGTTAGGCTCTGTTAGCAAAGAACTGTAACAGACTTGCATTCTCTGTGACTTGGCCACCTAACACAAGTGACTGATGGGTTACACACAACATCTAGAAAAGTCCAATCCAAGTTATCTTCATCAGCACTTTTGAAAATTTGGCCCATAACCTTTGATGTGAAATGAGAAGCAATGCATGTGAATAACTGACTAAAATCAAATGTAGTCTCAATAGTCTTCAACGACAGGGCTCTGTCCTGCACTTGCATTAGAATTTAACTTACTTTCCCTCTACTACTGAGGGAATTGTGCACCAAAACAATTAAAAATGCTGCACACAATATGTTAAAATTCTGCAAAATTGGTCAAAGTAATTTGGAGGTTCCAGTATGGCAGTGGGGGAGCATGTTTCACTGGCTGCACAGAAGTTAGAGATCATCCTGCAACCTTTCTTCCCCCAGACATGGACTTCATGGTGGGGCTGCACCTGACTCTGACACAGTGCAAGGTTCTGTACTGCCCAGGGATACCCTAGGGTATTATAGTGAAGCCACATCAAGTGCCCCTGTGAGTGGCATGGATAAGAGAATTCTGGACGCTAAGTTTCCCCAAAATGGCTGGCCATGCAGGAAGATAAGTGCCTTATATACAGCTCAGGTGATTTGTTTCTGGAAGCATACTGGCCTGCTGTGTTTGGAGCACCAGAAGCAAAGCTCTGTAGAAGTGTATGGACTTGGAAGAAGAGAAGGAGCAAGAGAGTATGGGGAAAGGCTAGGAAAAGAAATTTAAGGGGCCTATGACCTAAGCCTTTTTGTTGGCTTCAGAGGCTAACTCTGTCTGTGTTTCCAGTTGATAACCCACTCTGGCCAGTGTTCACCTCAAACAGCTCTGGGAAACAGTGTCATCTCCTGTCTTTGGTTTCTGTCTGGAGGTGGCTCACTATGCGGCCCCTACAGCTCCCATTGGCCACCACTCCCAGCTAACAGGAGCTCAACTGCAGAACCAGCACTTGAGGCAGGGGCAGTGTGCAGAATCCCCGACTGCCCCTACACATAGGAGCTGGAGGGGGGAACATGCTGCTCTCTCACAGAGCAATGACAGGCAAGGAGCCTACCTTAATCCTGCTGCACCAACAGCCTGGTTGATGGTGCTAATTGAAGCAAGGGTCCCCTTTTGACCAGGCATTCCAGTTGAAAACTGCTCCTGGCAACTCTGAGTAGCTGAGAGCCAGCTGTCAGGTATTCTTCATTCACTATATAACCCAACTCACATTACTGACACACAAGTTAGACTGGTGATCAAGTAGGTGACAAAAGTTTTGACTTGGAAAATGACAAGGAGGATGCAGGGGATATAGTGCACTTAGATTTTCGGGAAGCCTTTGACAAGGTCCCTCACCAAAGACTCTTAAGCAAAGTAAGCACTTAAGAGATAAAAGGAAAGGTACTCCCATGGATCAGTAATTGATAACAAGATAGGAAACAAAGGGTAGGAATAAATGATCAGTTCTCAGAATGGACAAAGGTAAATAGAGGTGTCCCCCAGGAGTCTGTGTTGGAACTAGTGATGTTCAACAAATTCATAAATGTTCTATAGAAAGATGTAAACAGTGAGGTGACAAAATAGGCAGATGATGCAAAATTACTCAAGATAGTTAAGTAAAGCAGACTGCAAAAAATTACAAAGATGTATCACAAAACTGGCAGGTGAAATTCAGTGTCGAGAAATACAAAATAATGCACATGAGAAAACATAATCCCAACCATGCATTCAAAATGATGTATAAATTAGCTGTTAGTACCCAAGAAACAGATCTTGGGGTCATTGTGGAAAGTTTTATGTAAACATCTACTCGGTGTGCAATGGCAGACAAAACTAAAAATTTTGGAAATCGGTGGGAAAGGGATAAGACAAACTATCATATCGCCTCTATATAAATCCACGGTACACCCACATTTTGAATACTGTGTTCAGATCTGGTCACTCCCCCCTGGTCTACACTTTTTAATAACACCAAGCGGAGTGCCCACACTACCCAGCCTGTTGTTTTGAAATAATGGGCTGATTATTGTGAAATAACTCCTGCTTTCTAATGAGGAACAACACTAATAATAATAGTGGTAGTGTGGACATTCTGGTGTCCCACTACTTTGAAATAACTACTCCCCAGAGTAATTTAAACTAAATCCTCCCCAGTGATTCCTGGGGTCTAAATGAAGGTAGCGCATCCACATTAACGGAGTCTGCCTCAGACTAATTTTGAAACTTCCCCATAGTGTGAGCATGCTATTTCAAAATTATTATTTTGGGAGTTATAATTTTGAAATAAATTTTTCTGAAATAATTTCACAGTGTAGACATGCCCTCCATTTCTAAAAAAAGATATACAGGAACTGGAAAAAGTACAACAAAAATGGTTAGGATAATGAACAGCTTTCATATGAGGAGAGATTAATAAGACTGGGACTTTTCAGCTTGGAAAAGAGACAACTAAGGAGGGTGACAGAGTTCTATAAAATCATGATCGGTGTTAAAGTAAATAAGCAAGTGTTATTACTCCTTATAACACTAGAATTAATAGGCAGCAGGTTTAAAACAAATAAAAGGAAGTATTTCTTCACACAGTTTGTGGAACTCTTTATTAGAATGTTGTAAAAACAAAAACTAAGAGAGATCAATAAATAACTAGATAAGATCATGAAAGATAGATCCATCAATGGCTATTATCCAGGATGGGCATGGTTACAAAATCATGTTTTGAAGTGTCCATAGCCTGTGTTTGCCAAAAGCTGGGAATGGGTGAAAGAGGAGGGATCACTTGATTATTATCTGTCCTTTCCTTCTGAAGTACCTGGCATTGGGCACTGTTGGAAGACAGGATACTTGGGTCATTAAACTGACCCAATATGGCTGTTATGTTGATATGGTTGTTGAGGAGGAGAAAATTCTGAGCTTGAAAGGAAGGCTATAGCAGAGCCTAGTGGCATATGCCACCTCATTTCTAGTGTATCATATTGTTATACTTGATAGAAATTATCTTTGCAGATAAGGTTATTGATATCCACATCTATACAATTGTCTCTCTACCAAGTGCTAAATTGAAAGAACAGAAGTAGTTAGTAGCTCCTGGCACAGGAATAAAAAGTTTCAGATTTCCATTTATAACCTGGCTCCAGCAAGTGGTGTCAGCAGTCATCTTTGGTCACCAGGGGCTAAGTCATCCATGGTGTAAGTCCACTTCATTTAATAGCATTACGCTGGAAATTCACTTAGCCCAGCAGGTAGCATTTTTGTCATCTGTGAAAGCATGTTTCAGAAAAACCATTTGGAACTTGTCTATCAGATAAGGAACACTTTCCTCCTACCACATTACAGCACATCAGCAATGCATCCACAAGACACATGATGCACCAGTCAATTAGAACAGCTGACTTGGACATATCTTTTCTTCTTGGCAAGTTCTCAATAAAATAAAATCCGTATTTTGCATTCTAATTTCACTGTCTCTTAAGACCACATTTAAATGGTTTAGCACGTCAAAGAACAGCCTGGCTATGCCAATATCTGTGCATCAAAAAGCTTTTTTTAAAACCCCAGAATAAAAGTTAATGCTTATCACATAAATGTTTTTATTGAATATTAGTTCTCTTATTAATGCTAAAATAGGCATTCCTATTGTCTCACTGGTGCTGTGTGTAAAATAGATAAGGTATCCTCTAGACTGTGAGAACAGCTGGTATTATATTAACTTTTGTTTCCCAATATGTACTCTCTGTTTATATTGTGAATTATTTGTATTACAGGCAGTCCCCGGGTTACGTACAAGATAGGGACTGTAGGTTTGTTCTTAAGTTGAATCTGTATGTAAGTCGGAACTGGCGTCCAGATTCAGACACTGCTGAAACTGACCGCCAGTTCTGACTTACATACAGAATCAACTTAAGAACCCCAGGCGTCCCCAAGTCAGCTGCTGCTGAAACTGATCAGCAGCTGATTCCAGGAAGCCCGGGGCAGAACAACTCTGCCTGGGGCTTCCTGTAGTCAGCGCTGGTCAGTTTCAGCAGAAGCTGACTTGGGGACGCCTGGGGCAGAGCAGCTGGGGTGCTACTGGACCAACCCAGCAGCACCCCATCTGCTCTGCCCCAGACGTCCTGATTCAGCCGCTGCTGAAACTGACCAGCAGCGGCTGAATCAGGACCTGGGGCAGAGCAGCTGGGGTGCTGCCGGGTTGGTCCAGTAGTGCCCACGGGCGCTGCAGGACCAATCGGCAGCGCCCCAGCTGCTCTGCCCCAGAGTCCAAAACAAAAGCCTGGTCTGCTGGGGGGGGGAGCACACTAGCTGCGCCCCCCCCCCCCAGCAGACCAGGGACACGGGGAGCAGAGCCGCAGCGGCAGCGGGGTGCCGCGCCTCTGAGGCTTTGCTCTGGCAAAGCCTCAGAGGTGAGGGACCCCGCCACGGCTGCGGCTTCAGTCTGGGTGCCTGTGGTCTGCTGGGGACGGTCCCCAGCAGACCACAGGCACCCGGACTGAAGCCGCAGCCGCGGGGGGGTCCCGCGCCTCTGAGGCTTTGCCAGAGCAAAGCCTCAGAGGCGCGGGGAACCGCCGCTGCTGCCGCTCCAGTCTGGGTGCCTGTGGTCTGCTGGGGACAGTCCCCAGCAGACCACAGGCACCCGGACTGAAGCCGCAGCCGCGGGGGGGGTCCCGCGCCTCTGAGGCTTTGCCAGAGCAAAGCCTCAGAGGCGCGGGGAACCGCCGCTGCTGCCGCTTCAGTCAAAGCGGCAGCAGCGGCGGTTCCCCGCGCCTCTGAGGCTTTGCTCTGGCAAAGCCTCAGAGGCGCGGGACCCCCCCGCGGCTGCGGCTTCAGTCCGGGTGCCTGTGGTCTGCTGGGGACCGTCCCCAGCAGACCACAGGCACCCAGACTGGAGCGGCAGCAGCGGCGGTTCCCCGCGCCTCTGAGGCTTTGCTCTGGCAAAGCCTCAGAAGCGCGGGAACCCACCCGGTGCCCCTGGTCTGCTGGAGACGGTCTCCAGCAGACCAGAGGCACCGGAGCAGCTTACGAACGGGGCTTTCTCGCCCCGACTTCTGGGGCGAGAAAGCTCCGTTCGTAAGTGCGGATCCGACGTAAGTCGGATCCGCGTAAGTCGGGGACTGCCTGTACAAATATATTTTGAAGCTTTTCTTTCAGAAATATGTAAATTATAACAAATATAAATAACCTCTCATCTTTAAAACACATAGGAGACACTTGCTGAAATAGTTTGGATAGGAGTGCCTTAGGCTAAAAGATGAACGTCCCATTGTTAAAACCCTAAATCATGGAACACGTCCCTCACTCTCATCCACCATACTCTCCCTTTTTTCTGATGGCCTAGATTCTGCAGATACTTACAGATATGAAAAGCTTCACACTCAACAATAATCCCATTTTTGTATCAGGGCCTAAATTACTACCAAACTGCTCAAAATAATGATGAGTGATTTCTTATCATGCTCACTATGAATTCCTAATAACTAACCATCATCACTATGATTGACTTTAAGTCAAACTTGTACTTCTAACTTGGTTAGGAAAACTGCATGCAAATCAAGCTGTTTTACATTTTTAAAGCGATATACAATTATACCTGAAACATGCTATATGGGGGTTTGGTGAGTTGATCGATGTTACTGAAATGTCAATATTTAGATTCTATACAATTTAATTTTGATAGGAAAAGATACTGTTGAGTCCAGTTGCACTAATCAGCAAAGAACACATTTATCCTGTGTGTTTTTAGCAACCGTGTGTGCAGATATTAATTTTGTCATAAGATGCCAGCCTCTTTATTAAAATTGCAAGGCACAATAGGAGATTGGAACACCTACAGTTTGTTATAATTGCTGGAATTAAATAAAATCACTCAGAGGTAATTTTGTTTCAGTTTACTAAATTTTCTGATTCTGATCTTTCCAGGAAGAGGCTATGTTGTCTTGAATAGAATCACAATTAACATAAATGGCTATGCTGAAATATGGGTGAGCATAAGGGGTAAATCTCTTTTGAAAATTTGACATATACGCTCTATTTGCCATAAAATTAAGGTTGAAGAATTATGCGATAAATTGCAAGCCTCTTGGATGTTTCTGAAGAACAGTAAATACGTGATGGCTGTGTTAACCTTTTTGCAGTGCTGCTGACTCACTATGTCTTTCAGTAGTTTAGCAGTGTTGGCTGCTTGGCCATCAAGTTAAATAAATAGAGCAAACAATATTCGATAAGTAAGATTAACATTATTCAACATACAGAATGATGAAGAATTCTGATTAAATATACTGCACAATGAAACCCAAATATTCATATTAATATCAGATGCTATAATTTTAAGTTTTTTTCCTCAATTCAAGATGAAACACTCTCTCATATCAATACTTAGCATTTATAGATCCAGGAACCCCCAAGCCGTTTATAAACATGGTTTTTTTGTAAATACAGGCTCATTCTTTGCAGCCCAAGTTGCAAGATCAAGCATTTGTATGGTGGAGGGATTCAGGAAGGATCAGGGGCTAGCTGTAATCATTGCACTGCTAGGGAACCAATTCTTCACTTCCTTGTTCCTTATATCGTAATGGAAAATGCTTCCAAATCAGAATTATAACATTTTGCACTGACTTTGAACTGTTACAAATGAGTGTACAAGGTGTAACCTAGACGTGTGTTAGTGTGAAAAATGGCTTTAAGAAGAGAATCAAAAGTCTATCTGAAAGAGACAAACCTCACCAAGAGAGGGGAGGACGTAGTACCCTGCCATTTGAGAACAATTGTCTGGCGGCCTCTCAGAATGAGACTTAATGAGGGAGTCGGGACTTATCAAAGGGCAGGATTGAGAGAAGGTCATTTGGATGTCTGTCAGAAGGCGAGGAGGCCACAGGAAAGAACTGGCATTCGTGACAGACTGATAACGTCCTGTAATACCCTAAACAATCCTTATGGAATTAAAGATTATAACGTCATTGAATGTTTTGTATTAGGGCAATTACCTTTTGGAATACATTGTATTAAAAATAATAGAATCATAGGACTGGAAGGAACCTTGAAAGGTCATCAAGTACAGTCCCCTTCACTCATAGCAGGAATAAAAAAATACAACTGTGTGTGTCTCTGTGGCACTGTGGCATTCTCTACTAGAGAAGGGGATGTTAATGCACCTCCTCCATTACCTTTGAGGCCACTTTGGGTCTGTCTACACAGCAAAGTTATTTCGGAATAATGGCTGTTATTGCAAAACAACTATGCGAGGGTCTACACAGCAATTTCGTAGTTTCAAAATAATTTCAAAATAACGGATGGCTTATTCTGACTTCTGTAAACCTCATTCTATGAAGAATAATGGCTATTCCAAAATAGCTATTTTGAAATAAGGCATGTGTAGATGCTCCATTTCTGCTATTTTGAAATAGCCCCTCACCAGGGCCATTGTAAGTTATTCCTCCTGGGGAATATAGCACGTCTACGTTAGGAAAGCCTGCCTCAGACTAATTTAGAGGCTTCCCTTCAGTGTAGACGTGAAAGTAGAAAGAATTATACTGTAAGAGAAAGATGAATTATGCTGTAATAATTGAATAAGTTGAAGGAATACTGTTTGTCTCAGAACAGGAAGAAGAAAACGTATGTTAATGTTGTTTGTAGGTATGCAGATCAGAGTGCTAGTCGGGTGGGCCTGAGATAATAGGAAAAGGAACATTAGGTGTTAGGCAGAAAGCAATTGAGATAACCAGGGAGATATGGACAGGAGATTGCTGTGTGCTTGACGTGGAAATGAAGATACTTGACTAGTTTCACACTAATCATGTGAAGTTTTGCCTCTCTTTTTAATCCTGTTAACTTGGCTTTCTTTTGACTGTATAAATCAAGGAGTTTGAACCTTGTGTGGCACTCCATTTTCTAAGTGAATTAGCAGAGTGGTCTGACAAATCTGAGTGAGTCCTGTCTGACTTTAACAATTTGGAGGTTCCACCGAGATGGCAACCGTCTTCGCTGAGACTGTGTGATCCCTGACTGTCTTGCAGGACGACTGAGGCAGCCGGCACCTGGGCATTTGGCCCAAGCAGTCCTCTGCTAGAATGGAAAGGTGCACAACCACAGCGAAGTCTACACCATCAAACCTGTTGGTTCCCATTCTGTTCTGGTAGGAATCCCGGGATCTAACATCAGGACTCTGGTCAGGTAATTATTTCTATGTTTTGTCCGGACTGAGGACTGTCTTGTCTCTGTGTCTATCCGTCTTCCCTGTGGTGTGAGTGAGTCTGGGAGCCATCCCCGTCTGGGGACTGGCCGACTAAGGGGCTCCTGTCCCCGCGGTCTGTGTGACTAGAATCTGCACAATTGCAGCCTCACCGCGCCTTGGATAAAATCCTTGGAGTGAACTCAAGGGCGATTGAGGCAGTAGCCTGTGGGCTTCTTTTGTGTGTTGCACTGGGCACCACTCTGACGAACCCGAATTTCCTCCTTGTGTGATTGGTGTGTGAAGTCCTCCTTTGTGGGTAACCAAATGTCTAAGCGGGGGCAGTTCCCTAAAGGGACCCCGGCTCAGTTTATATATTTTAGAAAGGGTCCGGACGCCTGTAAATTCCTGGAGAAATGGTCTAGATTGACTCTGGAGAATCCCAAAACTCAGTGGCCACTTTAGGATCTTGGAACAAAGACCAAGTGGACGTCTTAAAAGACAAACTTGGCCTTCCCAAAACTAAATTGGGTAGAGAAGAGGTAGATTGCTTCATGCAGTGGTGGGATGAGGCAAATCGTAGATGGACTGAATCGAAGCTCACCTCCCTTAAAAATTCTAATGATAAGTAAAAAGCTTTATTGGAAACCTCCTCTGTCACCACCAGATCGAGCGCTCCCCTTTACTCCAACCTCTGAGAAGACCCAGGCCGGTCCCACTTGGAGCTATAAACCCTGGACTCACACGGAGCTCCACTCAATTGTAAAAGGTTTTCCAAAGCCCCAGGAAAACCCTACCAAATTTGCAGAAGAATTTTTGCTAGTGTGCAATGCCTATGAACCCTCTGAAGCAGACCTCCTGTGTAAGCTCCTTATAACCCCCTAGCAAGCACCCAAAAAAATGGCTCCTGACAGCAAATTGGCCCACCACTGAGCGTCCTTCTAATTTGCCAGACACTGGTCCCCATGCTGTCTACTGGAATAAATGTCAGAATCAAGCTAAGCGCCTGCATGAGGCCATTCCCCAAGTATGGACTCCAAAAACCAACTGGATGGCCATACATTGCTGTAAACCGCAACAGAGAGAAAGTCCATGACCGCACTGCGGGAACAAGGCATTATTGTCCCCTATTCCAGCCCCTGTAACACCCCTATCCTCCCAGTTTGAAAGGCCGATGGGAAATCATGGCTGTTTGTTCAGGATCTTCGAGCCATTAACCACATTGTTGTACCCACCTTTCCTGTAGTTCCTAACCCAGCTAAGATTCTGGCTTCTATCCCACCAGATGCAACTCATTTTACTGTTGTGGATTGTGCTCTGCTTTCTTTTCTGTCCCGGTTCACCCTAAGTCCTCTGTATCTTTTTGCCTTTTCTTACAAGGGGCAGCAGTACACATGGACCACGCTTCCCCAGGGGTATACAGAAAGCCCGTCTTACTTTTCCCAAGCATTAGCCAGAGACCTCACTGACCTGGTTTTCCCATCAGGGTTCACACTGGTCCAATATATAAATGATCTAATTCCTCTGTTCCCCTTCATTATCTGCCTCAGAAATTGACTCTTTAGTGCTTCTTACTGCCTCCACCTTAGGGTTGCTTAACTACTGTAAGCCTTTTACTCTTTTCTGCCACGAGCAATCTGGTTGTGCACTTGGGGTTCTTAGGAGCATGGTGACAAAAATCGTCCAGTGGCTTATTTCTCTGCCACCTTGGATCCTGTTGCCCAGGGTTTACCCCCGCCTGCGTGCTGTGGCTACCGCGGCACGCCTAGCCGAAATGTTTGAGTCCCTTGTCCTCCACTCTCCTTTTTCTCTCATGGTCTCGCGATCTGTAGAAACTCTCCTGCTACAATGTAATACAGCTCACCTTTCCTTCGCCCGCCTCACTAGGTACGAACTTTTACTGCTTTCGGTTTCGCATATCACCATAAAGTGCTGTTCTCAGTTGAATTCTGCCACTCTCCTTCCTCTGTCGGATGATGGTGAACCCCATGACTGCCTTGCGACTGTCTCTGCTGTCACCGTCCCACGCCCCGACCTTTCTGATATCCCTCTCTCTAACTCCGACCTTGTGTTTTTCACTGACGGTTCCTGCTTTCGAGATAGCCAAGGTCGTCTCCTTGCAGGATACGCTGTGGTATCACTCTTTGAAACCCTAGAAGCTGCGCCTTCACCCTCTATGACCTCAGCACAAGTCACTGAACTAGTTGTCCTAACCCGCGCTTGCTTTCTGGCTGAGGGACGCTCCATCACCATTTATACTAATTCTCTATACGCTTTTGGGATTGTACATGACTTTGGCACCCTCTGGCAAGCTCGGGGTTTCCTTACCTCTGCTGGTACCCCTATCAAGAATGGCCCCTACATTTCTGCTCTCTTGTATGCAGTTTTACTCCCATCTGCCTTAGCTATTGTTAAGTGCCCTGGCCACTCCACAGCAGATACTGATGTCTAAGGGTAATGCATTTGCTGCTGCTGCTGCTAAACATCCTGCTGCCATAGAACCTTCCCCGGGTGCATTTTTCGGTTCCCTTTCTGTGTCTGTACCACCACCGTCCCTTTCTGACCTCACCCTGCTCCAAGACACTGCCCCAGAAGCAGAAAAAAAGACTCCTGGGTTGCCCAAGGTTGCTCTCTACACCCAGATTCCCTTTGGCACTCGCCTACTGATGCCTTTGTGGCCCCCTTTTCACTCTACCCATCCCTGGCCGCCCTGCTACACGGTGTTTCGCATGTCGGAAAGGAGGGGATGGTCTCTTCTGTAACTAAGGCAGGATGGTGGGCACCCCATTTCAGCTCTTTTGCAGCCTGCCACTGTGCCACCTGTACCACTTGCCAAAGCTACAATGTTGGCAAACCTGTAAAGGTAACTCAAGGGTTCTGGGGCCTGCCCCAAGCACCGTTCTTGCACTGGCAGCTTGATTTTGTTCAAATGCCTAAGAGTCAACAATATTAATTCGTTTTGGTTATGGTATGTTTATTTTCGGGTTGGATTGAAGCCTTTCCTTGTCACAAAGCTGATTCACTGTCTGTTGCCAAATGTTTGTTAAATCATATTATGCCTGCCAAAGGAATTCCTGCCACTCTGTCCAGTGACCTGGGTACACATTTTACCGGACTTGTTCAGCACCTGGATCATGTATTACATGTCACGCACCTGCTGCACTGTCCCTACCTCCCACAGAGCACAGGTGCAGTTGAAAAACAAAATGGTGTGCAAAAAGAAATAAGCTTGCAAAAATTTGTGACTCTACAGGGTTAAGCTGGCCAGTGGCCTTACTGTTGGCCCTTATGGAAATTCGATCCACCCCATTCCAAAGACATAAATTAAGTCCTTTTGAAATTGTTATGGGGCGCCCTATGTGAACAATGGCTAGCATTACTCCAGTCTCAGACTTGAACTTGACTCACAGTACACTCCTTCAGTACTACAAGGGACTAATGCAAGCTGTAAGTCACTTCCATTCACAGGTTCGAGCCACCTGGCCAACGGAACCCACCTCTGACGCCTGCCACGCCCTCGAGACAGGTGATAGGGTCTATGTACAACACCACCATCGAAAACACGCCCTAGAACACTGGTGGAAGGGCCCACATCAGTGCTGCTCATTACCTAGATGGCTGTTAAGCTATCCGGCATCGCAGCATGGATACATGCTTCACAGTGTAAGAAGGCACCACCCCAACGGACCAGTCATCGCCTCAGGACCACGTAGAGTCAATTTTTGACTCCAGAAGAAGACATAGAGGAACAGCCTGCAATACCTTACAACCTACGTTCGCGTAAGGGTTGCCTGAAGCAGACGACGACCAAAAGCAGGGCCCAAGAAGAAGCAGTAGCGAGCCTAGCGCCTGCTGCCTGGTGGACATAAAACCGTGACTGCGGTTCCCTCAGCTGAGGTTGTCAGAACCAAAAGGGTCTTGCCTCCAACATGTGCCTCTGGTGGGGCCTGTTCCTCAGCCACTGGTGTCTTAAGGTCTGGGGAATCCACAATGACAATTCTTTTATCCATCAGCAAGTATGGATCGCTCAGACCCTTAATATCTCTAATTGCTGGGTCTGCAGCTACATCCCAGCACACTCATAAGCTGGTTCCTGTCTTGGCAATCCCACTTAATTCCCCAGGCCTCACCGGAGGACCTCATCCGTTTAACAAGACATGGAACAGTAATGACACTTGGGAAGCAGTGGGAATAAATATTTCTAAATGGATAAGTGTGAAGGAGGGAAAAGGTCACTGATGTTGGGTGTGTAATGGGACGGGGCTGAATCTGGGGAGGAGCAGTTGTCTCCAGCATATTGTAACCAATGGTGTATGGGATTATTCAAACAGATTGGAGAATGGCGGATTGGGTATGGGGACGTGAATTTTTTCTCAACCTGGGATCAAACAGGGAAATCACTCTCTTGCTCCCCTTACAGCCACCCTAATGAGAACAGTACAGTCTTTCAATGCCATGCAAACACCACCACTCCCTGTAAGGAGAATCACCGTGTGCCCTTCGGGGGATATTACTCCTCCTTTGTAGACACCTATATGGCAAAGGGGTGCAACCAACCCTTCCCAGCTTTGATAGGGCATCTTTGGGTCTGCGGTACAAAAGCCTATACCGCGTTACCAGTTAACTGGTCAGGTATCTGTTATCCCGCCCAACTCTTCCTACAATTCTGAGTGTTAGAGTCCTTTCCACGAGAACGCCTCCATAATTTTAGGCGAAAAAGAAGGGACTTGTCAGATGCCCAATGGTATGTGAATCACATAAGCCACTTGGGAAGAGGCTATTGGTGGTTCCTTTATCCCGTTTGGGGGAGTAATACATCATTCAGAAAGGCTCCTGAGGTTACAAGCAGTAGTTGAAATCATGGCAAATGAAACCGGAGAAAGTTTAAGGGTCCTGGCCAAAGAAACAGGAGGGATCCAACAGGTGGCCCTCCACAACTGTCAGGCGTTGGATATAGTTCTGGCAGCAAGAGGAGAGACCTGTGCTCTCATTGGCAAAGAATGTTGTGTATATATATACACCCGACAACACCAATGATGCAATAGATCGTGCTAGCCACTTGGAACAGATTGCATAGCTTCCCCACGAAAAGCCAAGTTCCCTGTGGAATTGGCTAAGTAACTTAACCAGTTTCCTATGCCAGAGAAATTGAACGTTTCAGGGAGCCCTGACTATCTTATCTGGGATCTTAATGATTTTTGTATGTTTTCAGTTTATCTCCTGTTGTAACCAAAACTGTGCAAGACATGTCACACAGCTAGCTATCCCTAACCAGAGTGCTAATCTGATGATTTTAAATATCACTGATGAACAGAGACACAAAGAATGGTTAATGCATGGAACCCAGTAATTGTTGGTCATAGGCGTGGCTTGACCAAAAGGAGAGATTGTGAAAGTAGAAATTATGCTGTAATAATTGAATAAGTTGAAGGAATACTGTTTGTCTCAGAACAGGAAGAAGAAAACGTATGTTAATGTTGTTTGTAGGTATGCAGATCAGAGTGCTAGCCAGGTGGGCCTGAGATAATAGGAAAAGGAACATTAGGTATTAGGCAGAAAGCAATTGAGATAACCAGGGAGATATGGACAGGAGATTGCTGTGTGCTTGACGTGGAAATGAAGATACTTGACTAGTTTCACACTAATCATATGAAGTTTTGCCTCTCTTTTTAATCCTGTTAACTTGGCTTTTTTTGACTATATAAATCAAGGAGTTTGAACCTTGTGTGGCACTCACATTTTCTGAGTGAATTAGCAGAGCGGCTTTGCTATTAAACGGAGTGGTCTGACAAATCTGAGTGAGTCCTGTCTGACTTTGACAAAATCCTATCTTGAAATAAACTATTTTGGAATAACTATTCTGGAATAGCTTATTCTGAAATAATTTTGCTGTGTAGATACACCTTCTGTGCAGAAGTATGTACATATTAGTTCAAACCAGATTTTCCAGGAGCCAACAAACAAAGAAAGGGTGTTTGGGATTTATAGCCTGATTTTAAATTAGCTGGGGACCTTTTTCCTGATCCAGGCAGACAGAACTTCTGATCCATACAGGGCCTCAATCTTTAGGTTAGGTTTGGAAGGACTTGGCCTACTGAGCTCCATACAGCTGTGTTCTTTGTTCTGAGCAGAAACAATGATGAACTTGTAAGTGCCTTTGGTAGGTAGCTGAAGGACTGCTTCTGTCAGAATCCATCTTAGGGCAAACTTTAGGTTCTTTAATTGTTTTTTTTTATAATTTTTCTCCTTAAGAATAAAGCAGGCTTGCAGGACCTTATAATTATAACAAATATACCAGTTAACCATGTCTGAAGAGAAAGCAAGCAAGTGTCCTTGGACACATGTCTGTGGTCTGACTAGCACAGTGTTAGGAACTGCACAGCCTAGAAATATCCTGGTCAGGTTCAAGAGAGATGTAGGTCTCTTCCAAGGAAAGCAATGTCTGAGAAACAGAAAGTCTGAGGGGATCACTTGCCAGACCACTGAGGGGAAATAAGGGGATTGATTGTTGCCCTAAACTATGCTAATAGAATCAAGGGCAGATGAAGGATTCTAGCAGTGGGAAGATGGTTTGAGGGGAAGAGGAATAGGAAAATGAGTGGGAGTTTGTCACAAGAACCTTGCATTAGTAGGAAAGAGGAGGAAGGGAGTGAACAGTACAATAGAACAAAGCCTGGTGAGCATAAACTGTTACACTGTGTATATCAATTATGTTGAAGCAGTGTTCAAGGCATCATTTTATATATAAAAATAAATATAATGCCCAAAATTCCTTATGGGCAAAAGTGCATGTTCTGTATGCTACCAAAAGAGAAAGCATGTTCTGCCATAATCTCTGTCCACTCCTCTGCTGTCTCTTTTGCCAGTTGCTGATTCATTGTGTACAGCAATAGCTTGATTAAAAGCATTTTAAAGTGCCTCTCCGGTAAAAAAAAAATTCTTGGGGAATGAAGAGGAAAAGGGGCTGTGGGGTGAATCTAAGAGTTGAAGATATGATGAATGAATGAAAGAAAGAAAAACAACGTATCGTATGATCTCACCAATCCAAGAGAACTGTCCCAGTATTTCAGAGGAGGTAACTAGAGTATGCAACTCAAAGCACATGATGGTATAATAGAAATTATACGGTTGTGTGTATAAAGCTAAAGCTATTCTCCTGAGGCTGATAAGACAAACCCCCTTGGAAAAAATCCTCCCCCGCCTCCACCAGCTTGCTTTCTTGTTTGGGCAGTGAATTCATACTGTAACCAAAGATTGGAAAGGCCTTCCAGATCATCAGTTGCAGTCTGGGAGCTTGCTTTTCCTTTCAAAGGAAGCATCTGGTGAAAGAAAGAAATTTCACATTGAGAAATGAGAGCTCATTAAATACAGCTGGAGAATTCTCTAGAAATACAGCGTCAATGTGCCAGGAATTACAGGGCCCATATTTATTAGCTAATGCCCCCCAGCAAGCTGTTATTGGACCAAAAAATAAGTGCTGACTATCCCTCAGAAATGGACAGAGGAACTGTACCACATGTCACTACAGAAGTTATATAACTAATATATATCTGAGTTGTAAACCAAAGAATTGTTCACTGAATTTTAGAATGAAATTTTTTTGTTTGATTGTAATGGTATATTAAAAGCCTTTTTTTTGGGGGGGGGGGGGTCTACTGTAAAAAAGAGCAGTTTTGAGCACCTTTAAAATGTGCATCATTAGCCAGAATAACTGAGAGCTCCCTCAGAGTCTGCAGGAATTATATCTTAATAGTCAGTGAATGGATATAAGTTATTTCTTCAGTGTATGAATCCATAGTTAGGGACTTTGTAAACAGTACACTGCTTAAATAAGTTATGTAGTATTTGTTAGGCATTGACAGGGTTTTTAGGGGGACAGAGTACGGACAAATATCATACGCAGATTCCCACTACAGTTTTGATTAGATAGAATGCTATATTCTCTGTTCTAAACTGTTAAACAGCTACTGGGCTACACACGAGTAAGTGACTACATGTATGTGTTGAGGGAAGTAGTAACTCCTGAATAGAGAGGGGGATGAACCTGTAGTCTTTCCTCAGGCTCCACCCCACTGATGGCAGAGGGAGTTCCATAAAGCGATAGTTATATAGTAAGGTGTTTCTAGAATCCTTTACAGATGCTTATCCCCTTAGCCCCTTCTAGTGGCACTGGATAGAAACTACATACAAAGTGAGCTTAGTAAATAAGATTCTTACTGTCAACAAATGGCATTGCTTTTTTAATACCTGGATTTGTATTCAACAATAGATGGGATTTAGGATTTTATCCAATACATAAAAATTTGAGTTATTACATCTCTGATTGAAATAACTGGTCATTTAGAATTTTTTGGTACTCAACTGACCAAAATGTTGGATAATGGGGAACGCTCAGACCCATAATGATAAGAGACTAAACTGAGTTGTTCTAAGAACTGCCTATTCACCCAAACATCCTTACACAAAACAAACACAATTTTTCAGATAACTTAGAGCTATGTGAATCTAAGTGTGACCTTCAAGTTTAATAAGGTCAGCGTACTTTATGAATCCAAACACAAAGCCATCCTGATAGGTCAAGCTAATAAAGCATTGGGGGTACAGTAAGAGTGAAAATGTCTGACAAACTCTATCATACAAAAGGATGGCAGCTTCATTGAGAAATACTGTACAAGATTGCATTAGGAAGAAGAAAAATCACTTTGGGAAGGGGAGAAGTACTTTACCCACATTGGGTGTCATACAAACCCCAGTGAAGCTGATGAGTTTATTTCAGTGGGTTTTTCATTAGGCCCACTATTCCTTCCAGTTCAGGACGTGTTTTTTACTCTTTGATTCTCCCAAGACTGAATTCAGAGAATCATGTTGGGTCTCGCAATGCCACTCTCCCCTCCCTACAAATACAATAACTTCAGTTTGCTGGAATAAAAAGTAAGTGATCGTATTTTATTAGTGGTATCACTTTGCCTTGCTGACCAGGATGCTAAGATTTTTTTCACACAGATTCACATCCATACAGTTATCTGAAGAACATCATGTATCAAATTACAGGACATTAGGGAATATGGCCTTCAGGTAACTGGAAAACTTATTACACGTTTTGATGTTCCCAAAATCTTGATTTTAAAATGAAATCAAATATCAGTTGAATTATGTTCATTTCTACAGTTTATGTTCAAGTGAAATCGTACATTGACTTTAGTGAAATAATTATTTAATAAACTTAAAAACAACATGGTTTGGTAGCACTTTAGAGACCAACAAAACATGTAGATGATATCACACGCATTGCTTCTTGTTTCCCACCCCCCTCCTTTTTTTCCTTACCCCCTTTTCTTTCTCCCCTATTTATTTTGGGTCTGCACATCCTAAACTCAAAACTCTGGTCATCTGAAGAAGTGGGATGTGCCCATGAAAGCTCATGATACCATCTACATGTTTTGTTAGTGTATAAAGTGCTACCAGATCATTTGGTACACTAAGAAACTGCACCATCTGCTCAGGACACTCCCTACACAAGCACAGGAACAAATCAACATACCCTTATAGAGCCCTGACCGGGGTTATTCTATCTACTACCCAAGATCCACAAAGCTGGAAATCCTGGCGCCCCATAATCTCGGGCATTGTCACTCTCACTGAAGAACTGTCTAGATATGTGGACTCTCTACTCAGACCCTACTCCACCAGCTCTCCCAGCTATCTCTGTGACACCACTGATTTCCTGAGAAAACTACAATGCATTGGTGATCTTCCAGAAAACACCATCCTAGCCACCAAGGATGTAGAGGCTCTCTACAGAAACATCCCACACACAGATTGAATACAAGCTGTTAGGAACAGTATCCCTGATTATGCCACAGCACAACTGGTGGCTGAGCTCTGTGACTTTATCCTCACACACAATTATTTCAGATTTGGTGACAATATATACCTCCAGACCAGTGGCACCACTATGGGCACCTGGATGGCCCCACAATATGCCAATTTTTTTATAGCTGATCTAGAACAACGGTTCCTCAGCTCTTGTCTACTCACGCCCCTTCTCTACCTACGCAATATTGATGACATCTTCATCATCTGGACCCATGGGAAAGAAACTCTGGAAGAATTCCACCAAGATTTCAACAGCTTCCACCCCACTATTAACCTCAGCCTGGACCAGTCTACATGGGAGGTCCACTTCCTGGACACCACGGTGCAAATAATTGACGGTCACAAAAACACCACCCTATACCGATAACCTGCCGACCGCTATGCCTACCTTTATACCTCCAGCTTCCATCCTGGGCATACCACACGATCCATTGTCTACAGCCAAGCACTGAGGTACAACCACATTTGTTCCAACCCCTCAGACAGAGACCAACATCTTCAAGATCTTCACCAAGCATTCTTGAAACTACAATACCCACACGAGGAAGTAAGGAAACAGTTTAACAGAGCCAGATGTGTACCCAGAAGCCTCCTGCTTCAGGACAAGCCCAAGAAAGAAACCAACAGAGCGCCACTGGCTATCACCTACAGTCCTTAGCTAAAATCTCTCCAACGCATCATCAGTGATCTACAACCTATCCTGGACAATGATTCCTCACTTTCACAGGCCTTGGGAGGCAGGACAGTCCTCGCCCACAGACAACCCGCCAACCTGAAGCATATTCTCACCAGCAACTATACACTGCAGCATAGTAACTCTAACTCAGGAACCAATCCATGCAACAAACCTCGGTGCCAACTTTGCCCACATATCTACACCATTACAGGACCTAACGAGATCAGCCACACCATCATGGTTCATTCACCTGCACATCTACCAATGTAATATACGCCATCATGTGCCAACAATGCCCCTCTGCTGTACACATTGACCAAACTGGACAGTCCCTATATAAAAGAATAAATGGACACAAATCAGATATCAGTCTCCCTGGACACACAATAGCAGATCTAAAGGTAGCCATCCTGCAGCAAAAAAACTTCAAGACCAGACTTCAAAGAGAAACTGCTCAGCTACAGTTCATCTGCAAGTTTAACACCATCAGCTCAGGATTAAACAAAGACTGTGAATGGCTAGCTAACTACAAAAGCAGCTTCTTCTCTCTTGGTTATTCACACCTCCAGATCAGCTGCTAGAAGTGGGCCTCATCCTCGCTGATTGAATTAACCTCGTTATCTCTAGCCTGATTCTGGCCTGCATATTTATACCTGCCTCTCGATATTTCCACTACATGCATCTGACGAAGTGGGTCTTTGCCCATGAAAGCTTATGCTCCAATACATCTGTTAATCTATAAGGTGCTACAGGACTCCTTGTCGCTTTTGTAGATTCAGACTAACACAGCTACCCCTCTGATATTTCAGACCATTTGTTGTTTTTTAAGTTTATCCTGTACAGACTAACTCAGCTACCCCCCTGAAGCTTCTAATTATTTAATATAAGTTTACATAAATTATACTAGATTCTAGAAAATAAGTTCCTCCATTTTTAAATAAAGGACACAACTGGCAGGGCTGTCCCACAACATTTTGGCGCCTGAGGCGGGGAGCTCAAATGATGCCCCCTCGCTTGGGCCAAACTTGGAAAGGTCTTAGGGTCCTAGTGGTGCCTTCCTCCCTCCCACCCCCCCACCCCCAGTCTGGCACCTAAGGTGGCTACCTCAGTTCGCCTCATGGTAAGGCCAGCCCTGATAGCTTGTTACAGCAGCATTTCCTGCCCCTCTTCCCTACACACATTTACTTCTGGATGAGGAGGCCATGACAGAATCCCAGTCAGGAGCTGATAACCATTGTTGCTCTGTCTGCAGCCCTGCTCATGTGCCCCCAGAACACTTTCCTCCTTTCAGTTACAGCAAGAGAAGCAATCTGACTCTTTTGGGTTGCAGACAATCAACAAAAATAAACAGGCTAAGAGAGGTTTGTGGGCATGACGAAAGGAGTTAGGCTAGATATCTATTTACAGGATGTGGGAAGAGGATATCGAGGTGAGAGAGTGGGACAATTTTTAGCAAGGAGGAAGAGGGGAAGTAGTCTTTGGTCTGGTGGCTGATAATTCAAGGTGCTGGTTCGCTTATTTGCATTGGTTACATGTGAATCATTTTCTTCCTTTGATTATTATGTGTTCAGTAGAATATTGGAAGGGAGTTTGGGGGCATCTAGCTCATGCTCAAACTGTTTTAATTTCCCAGTATATTATCTTCATGAAGCTCACCATGAAGACTGTTAATTTTGTCACTGAAAGCCAGATGCTGCATGAGAAGGTGTAAAAATCCCATTAGTGGAATATTATACCATGTGGAAACTTCCTTCCTGATCCAGCAGCTAAACATTTTATGCCCTGAAGCTTTTAATCGTAGTCTGTGATAAGTGATCTTGAATCTAGTAGAGAAAGATATAAAACGATCCAATGGCTGGAAGCGAAAGCTAGACACATGCAAACTAGAAACAAGGTGTACATTTCTAACAGTGAAAGTTAACAATTGGTAATTTTAAAATCAAGTTTGGATGTTTTTCTAAAGAGACAGAGATGTAGCCATGTTAGTCTGGTCTTGCTGAAACAAAAGACAGGACTATGCAGCACTATAAAGACCAACAAGATGGTTTATTAGGTGATGAGCTTTTGTGGGCCAGACCCACTTCCTCAGATCTGCTGATGGATTTCCATTCCAAATGGCTAAATGTAGTGCCTTGCATATGGAATAGTAATAGTCAGTCATACATGCAAGAAACTACATTTAACTGTTTGGAATGGAGATCCATCAACAGATCTGAGGAAAGTGGGTCTGGCCCACGAAAGCTCATCACCTAATAAACCATCTTGTTAGTCTTTAAAGTGCTTCATAGTCCTGTTTTTTGTTTCTAAAGAGAGACGCTTTAGGAATTATTTTAAGGAAGTTCTATGGCCTACATTACACACAGTGGTCCCTTTTGGCCTCAATCTATGATTCTATAGAGCCACCTTTAGAAGCAGACAGCTGTATAGTAGATACAAATGAAAAATACTGTTGCCCCTTTTGGCCCAAGCAGTTAGCCAAAATACAGGGCCCTGTAGGGGGGTTTCTATTAGGATGAGAAAGATTGCACAAGTTAGGTATAGATATATTATTGTTGTAATCTGGTTCATTTACAAACAAAGTCTTCTTTCCCTGAATGGCAGAAAGAACCAACTGCAGACAGTTTCTTACTCAGAAATCCCCATGTCTGCCTCTCTAGCAAGCTCTGAGCCAAAGGATTTCTGTATTGCTTTTCTCTCAAGGTCAAACCCACAGCTCCTTCTCCAACAGCAAAACAATCCCTAGCCCCTCATGGTACACCTACAATGCAAAAACAAAAATTAGTGAGTCTGAGTCCAGGTCAACTGACTTGGGCTTCCAATACAAGGCTAAAAACAATTCAATCAGGAACATCTACACTGCTGTTTTTAGTCCCATAGTGTTAGTATCATAAATCTGAATCAGTTGGCATGCATGGTAAGATTTGTTGACATGTTAGGGGAAAAGGAGTGTGGTTGGTTGGTGGTGGTGGGGGGAGGGGGGGATTTCAGCAAAGACGTACCCTTTGTCCACATCAATTAACTTTGATCTGTCATGTGGTTTAAAACCTTGAGCAGTGGTTTCCCAATTTTAGCTCTTATGGGTTTGACTGTAAATGGACTTGATTGCTCCTTTTGCTGAACCCGAAAGAAGAGTGCTTAGTACACCCATTGGCTCTCAGGGGGCTGAGATAGATTCAAAGACCAAGCCTCATGGCAACCATTAGCACCTTTCAGCTTAACACCTTTCCCTATCTCAACACAATACATCATCAGCTTCAGTGGAGGTTAAGATGACACCCTCAATGACTTATGCCCCAGAAAAAAAAATGTGTCTTTTTAAATGTCTTATTTATATAATATCTTTCAGGACAATGTAATCATCTCTCATCAATTTTACTCACATCTAACTCTCATTGGAGTTTTTCCTGCCCATTCTGTCAGTCCTTCAGCTGACTGGGAAGAGGTGCTTTCAGTGGGCTACCACACTGTATCCACTTGTCCGTTGCTTCTGTGGAGTCTGCTTGTTGGGATAAATTTCCCCAATTCTGTTCCAAGGGGGCTTTTGTTATTGTCACAAAGTCTTCCAGCCTCAGCTTTGACAGCTACATTCTGTTTCTAGGAGCAGCAAAGTTGAAATTCTGGTACCATCTCAGATTGTCCTTATGTTCTTGCAACAACACTTTGTGCAATCTTGAATCACAATATTTCTCTTAAGCCATGTCTAACAATGAAAAGGGTTTTAAAACATGGGTAGGCTAAGTAGGAGCAATTCCATTAGCCTTATCAACTATGAAAATACTAGATCCCATTCTTGACCACTTAAATGGTTTTCTTGCAGCACCCAACCTATACTCTGGTTTCACAATATTGGTAAATCCACAAGCAGACCTTCTGTAGTTGGAGCGAAGTCCTATACAACACTGCACATCTGAGAATGTCTGGACAGTTGGTCATTTTTGTACTGCCTCATTTTTTTGCTGTCAGTAGAAGTGCCCTTCACCTGAGCTGACTGTTTCCCGGGAAACATTTACCTCTTTTAAAACAACTATCTTGAGTTTCAATCAACATTGGTTTTGATTGCAGACTCAGCCTTTGTTTTATCATAGATTATTTGTAAATATATCAGTTCCTGCTCCAGAATTTTAGCATGAACCAGGATAGCATCTAGATCAAACAAACAGGCTGAGAAACAATGAAATACCCTCTTCATAAGCCTGTCATATTTGCAGGTACATTAACCAAGTCATAAGCCATACAAGTCTTGTTTTGCTAGGTCAGGAGTCTCTCCCTTGACTTTTGGATCCACTTCCAATTACCAATAGCTACTTTTAATGTCCAGTGTTGAAAAAATACATTTAACCTGCTACTGCCTCTAAAGTATCAGCTGTTCTTAATAATGGACAGGGATCTTTAAAGTAACTTAATTTACTTTTTATAGCTCATACAGAATTGGATGCTACCATCTTTTGTCTTAACCAAAACTTTGGATGTAGCCCAAAGACTGGTTGGAGGCTCAGTATGCTTTCCTGATACATTTCCTCCATAGCCTATAAAGCATCTTCCTTCTTTGCAGCTAGTAATGGGCTGGTTTCCCCAGGATGCACCCAGGGCTAGACCAGTGGTAGGTATTTTTGTGGGAGCAGAAGAACAAATGAGTTGTAACCAGAAATGATTTTAAACCATTCTGTTGCTCCTCATTTAAATGTATCATATTGTGTTGGAACAACTGATAGATATTCTGCAAGCTCACCTTCATAGTTTTCTTGTGCATTAGCATTTATGAGATTGACCGGTTCAGCATTTTGCAACTGTGGTTCTCTTTTAACTTTTTCTTGTTTATCAGAAACATTCAGCAAATGAACAGAAATCCATTCCTGCTTCAGATCCACAAGAACTTTGGCAGACAAAATTCCTTTGAGATCCTGAAGCTCAAAGCAGCTTTCAACCATTCCCCATATTTCCCATGCTGGAAAGCTACGAAAGCATCTAGCTGTTATGGTTTCTGCCCCTTGAAAGTAGGCCAACATGCTCTCAGCAAACTAATTGCCTCCAAACCACTTATTTCACAGAAGGTACATCTTTAAATGATTCTCCAGAGACTGAATTGCAAGGCATTTTTTCCTGGCATTTATTACTCAGTAATTAGCCGTAATGAAATCCACTACAATGGCTATCCAGGCTTCTTGTTCAAACTCCATTAGACTAATTTTTAAGCCCAATGTTTGGATGGTGTGCATTCCCATTCACTGCTTGCCTTTCAGATTATTTACATAGTTCAGTTTTGGATCCGCTCCCTCCTTAGAAGATTTACCTTGTCTGGTCACAGTTTTTGTCCATTTCACAGCTCTTATTAATGTCTATTCAATAGCCAAACTCCCATTATTATTGCCTAACAGCCCAAAACAAAACAAAACAATGCGGAGCCGTTCCTTGTACCTTTAAGATTTACCCCTTCAGTTTGGCAAATGTTTTCTGTATTGTATGTGGGGTTTTCAGTAAGCATTTGTGACTTTGTCCGGTCTTGCCTTAAACGTATAATCCCTCCTTTTCCCCACTTCATTTTTGCATTGTTGCTAATTTCTCTTGTTTCATAAACTTAATTAAACAATTTTTCCATGTGTGAAAAACATTAAATCAGATTAGAATCTCCTTTTTCCATCATCCACAGTAGGCACAGATTGGTACCTTCAGGGCTCATTGTGGTTACTTTCCATTTTCCTTTCTAGTAGCTGCTTCATTTTCTTACGGTCTGCAGCAAGGAAAGATGCAAGTTCCTTATCAAATTTCAAATTCCACAGCCTCACAAAGGCTATGTCTATACTGCACACTTATAACCCATGGTATTTCAAAATAACAGAGTGCACATCTACGCAGCAAGCCTGTTATTTTGAAATTATTTTGAAATAACGGGCTTCTTACTTCAACTCCTGGAACTCTCATTTCACAAGGAGTAAGGGCAGTCAAAGGAAGAGTGTTCTTCCTTCAACTTCCTGTTGTGTAGACATCACCAAAAGCCAAGTTAAGCCACTTTGACTTCAACTACGCAATTAACGTAGCTGAAGTTACGTACCTTAACTTGACTTTAGCCCACAGTGTAGATGTGCCCAAAATGTCCTTGGCCACTTTTCACTGCAAGTCCAATTCCAGCTCAGCACCTATAAACTAGCCATTGCTAATTTATCCTGAAATACCTTGTTGGTATCCAGATATGCCATGATCAAGTCTCCTTAAATCCTCTGTCATTTCATGTGGAGTCTCTTCCCCTGTTTTCTTGCTGAAAAGCAAAAGAGCTAAGAAACAAGTGAGAGAGACTAAACATAAGAATGGCCATATTGTGTCAGACCAATGGTCCATATATCCTAGTGTCCTGTCTTCTGACAGTAGCCAATGCCAGGTGCTTCAGAAGGAATGAACAGAAAAGGCAATCAAATAATGTATCCCCTGTCATCCATTACCAGATTCTACCAAATAGAGGCCAGGAACACTATGGCTGTGTCTATACTGCTCCCCTTTTCTGGAAAAGGGATGCAGATGAGACAAGTCAGAATTGCAAATGCAGCGGGGATTTAAATTTTCCCCTCTGCATTTGCATGAACATGGCTGCCGCTTTTTTTCGGCTCGGGGCTTTGCCGGAAAAAAGCACCAGTCTAGACGGGGATCTTTCGGAAAATGAAGCCTTTTCTGAAAGGTCCCTTATTCCTGATTTTAAGAGGAATAAGGGACCTTTCGGAAAAGGCTTTATTTTCTGAAAGATCCCCGTCTAGACTGGCGCTTTTTTCCAGCAAAGCCCCGAGCCGGAAAAAAGCAGCAGCCATGTTCATGCAAATGCAGCGGGGAAAATTTAAATCCCCTCTGCATTTGCAATTCCGACTTGTCTCATCTGCATCCCTTTTCCGGAAAAGGGGTGCAGTGTAGACACAGCCTCTCTCTCTCCATTCTGGCTAATAGCTACTGATGGACCTATCCTCCATGAACTTATCTTGTTCTTTTTTGAACCCTGTATACTCTTGGCCTCCACATCATCTGGCAAGAGTACTGCAGGTTGATTGTATTGTGTGAAAAGTTAAAAAGTCCTCTTTAATTTTTTTTCCTAAACATATTTTCCAATCAACAATTACAAAAAGATAAAAGGTATCATATGCTTATGCTAAAGACATTTGCTAGGAAATAAAGTGCCAGATCTTGCAATCCTAACATTACAAATCTTCACTTTATTCTTCTAAAATGTACTTCATTTTGGTGTTGTACCTAAATGAGGACTGAAGGTTTGGTCTAAAGTCAGTATGAATTGACCCTCCCTTGTCAATAGAGTGCCCCCCACAATGGGTTAAATGCAGTCATAATGTAACTAGCAATATCATCTTTCTTCTGAATGTTCTCTGATGAAAGCTTAATCAAACAGTAACCATGGGGATAGGAGGAAGGGAAAGGTAGAATAAAATTAAACACTACCCACTGTATCTTTCCACAAGGATTCCCCAGACATTTAAATAAACCAGACCTCGAGTGTTGGGATACTTGATCCAAACCAACCAAAATGTGTAAGATTATCAGAGTCTTTGCAGCTAAATCAAAGCAAACAAAACATCAACAGGTGATGAGATGCTGGAAGGAAAGTATCTGACTTTCATACAAGGTGTGGGAGTGGAGAGAAGTTTGAAGGCCAGATGGCTTAAAGATTCCTGTGCATGGTCATAGGCTAGAGGATGGCATTAGTCTCTTCATCCTCCAGCAGACTTTGGTGATATAAATTAGTCAGATACTTTCCAGCCCCCTTTAATAATCTGGTTTCTGTGAACAGTGTAAGCCCCTGGATTAGAGCAAGTGAACCCAAATCCATCTTATTCAAGAGAGCTGGTCTAGACCCCAGGACCTGTAAAAGGCAGCTGGTAGGCAGCTGCAGGAGGAAGGGGTAAGACAGGCTGAGCCCTGGGAAAGGAAAGCCGCATTGGAGCAGAGCTAGTTCCTGTAGTGGGTCACTGGAGCAAATGGTCAGGGAAGCATTCCTGGGGAAGGGACTGAGTCCGGGAAGCTGCCAGGAGCTGGAGTGCTGGCAGTGCTTAATTTGTGTTGGGGTTTACCCTGGCACGTCTAGGCTTAGCAGGTCATAGCCCTGGTGCCTCTGAGCAGTGCTCAATTTGTTCTAAGGCTGAGTGCCAGAAATGCATGGGAGTGGGGGCCCTGAAGCTAGGGCCAAGGACTGAATTAAAGATAGTTTTCTGTGGCAACCTCCGTGCATACTTTGGAGCTGGGGAGAAGCACAGATTGGGGATGGTTCTGTCTTTAGAATCCATATATATGAGGGTCAGATGTTTTGAAATACTAACAGTCCATCAGAAACAAGGCAGCAAAGCTGGGGTCATAATTAGTTGCAGATGAGCAAATAAAAGTGGATTGCCTCAGAGCAATGATAGATCTTTGCCTGTTTCACCCAAGTGACCATGCATGATATCAGTCTTCTCCAAATCACAGAGCATGATAGGGAGCGAATGTTGTGTTGGCTTAAAATCTGGATCTTACGTTCCAATGCTTTGTGCTGCAGTTATGCCAGATCACTTACTACTGGCTTGGTGTGAGAAGTTGTCCTACTGTGGAGGATGGAAGAAGGCAGCCTTCTCCAGAAACTTTCTGAGGATTGCGGAGTACTTCAATGAGAGCTTTGTAAAGATGTGGAGGGAGTATTCTCATTCCATCTCCAGATACATTAACAAACTTTTCCAGGAAGCTCTCTTTGTGCAGGCAGACTGGCCGTGGCTATATCCCAATTGCTCAGGGCAGATCAAAGAGTAAACCCAATTACATTTAACCACTGTTGCATAATTACAAATGTGAACTGAATGATTTGATGGGACTCTTTTATCATTACCTTTTATGGTTATATTAGTATGAAAACCAGGCACCTAGATAATAATTACATACCCAAAACAACATTAAGAAGAATATGTAGGCTGCAAAGTCAAGCACTCCAAAGTTAGGAAGTATCAGAATTAAGATTACTGGTGTATCCTTAATTCTGTCCTGTGTGCATATGCATTATGATACAGAGTCTTTAATTACATTATCACACTTTTCCCTGCAGGCCCCTTCTCATGTAGTGCACAGAATGGACAGCGTATACTGAATGAGCAGCTATTCAGTTATGGTTTTTATTCTCAGTATGCCTTATATATGTCACATTATTTGAATCCTGCTCCAAATACAAAATTATTAGTTTCCTTGTGGCCAGTTCTATGGTGTCCAACAATGTATTATCTTAGTGCTCCACAAACGTGAATAGTATACATATTCAGAACATGGGGGGAGGTTACAAGGTGATATTATCCCCATTATACTGATGAGAAATGGAGGCACAGCAAGATTATTGTCAAAAGTATCAACTAATCTGGGGTGCTCAATTTGAGATACCTAGGAACTGATTTTTCAGCATATTTAGCATTACGTAGTACTTTATATGTTCATAGCACAGTGTAGCCAGACACGAACCCCATCTTGTTTCCTCGCCTCCCCCCGCCAGAGAGCAAGAGAAAGGCAGTCAGCCTTTGATGCCCTGGGAATGCAGGTGTGCTGCCTGTCCCTGACTCTACCATAAACAGAAACCAGACAGTAAATGGGCTAGCTGACGACCCGGGGCCTCCCACCGTCCTGATGGCTAGTACCAGTAATTGACACGCCTGCACTGTCCCAGGAGAGGAATCTTCGCCCATCACATACCAGAGGTGCCCATTGTCTGCATTTTTCCAGGTGTGAATCATGCTTTGCACCCTTCGTGGGAAACTTGGCATTCAAAGCCATTTTTCCTAATTGGCCACTTAAGACCAGGAAGAAGCCTACATGACCCAAGGGGTATAAAGAGGGGTTTAGTAGCCCACCCCATTTGAGCTCCAATCATCTACACCTGCTGGCAGGTATTGATGGTCTCCCGAGGTCTGTGGGACACCCAACCTCGCCCTACTTCTTCCCGAGGGATTGAGAGAAAGACGCTGGCCACGCCAAGTCTGGAACACAGAGGTGAGAATATATACCTGCTAGGTGTCTATTTTGCATGCATTTAATAAGAGCTCAGAGGACCAAAAGGGTTTCATGGTACCTGTAAGTAACTAATTAGTGTAATTTCTGTCCTGTCCTTTGTAGTGGCTGTGTTATCTGTAACACAGTAGAAGCATTTAACAACTAAGTTTACCCTGTAACAATAAAATAGTAACTGTTTAAGCTTTAACCTGACTCCTTCAGTTGCTGTAACAGAATCAAGCACAATTTAAAAGAACTTCAGCCGGTCATAAGGGACTCACTGCCCTGACCGTCGGCTGACACACAGCTCCCACTGATTTCAGTGACAGCTGGGACTATACTGAGCACTTCTTGAAATCAGACTCCAGGGTAAAGTATCAGACACCAGAAAATGAGGAACGTGCAATTAGTGACCATCCATGGAAGAGTATTGTTTAAATAGTTTGCCTAGCATCATATAAAAACTCTGTCAGAGGCAGGGAAAGTATCCAATTTTCTAGGGCAGCATTCATCTGCCTTAACCATGAAACCATCCTTTTTCCCCATAATCCCCTGAGTCATTCATTACATACCTTCCAAAATCTGCAAAAAATGAAGCAAAGGTTCTGCAAATGAAAGCCTCCATTACTGCGCAACCATGATTCACACCAGAATAGGTGCAGCCCATGCACTAAATGAGGTATGACTCCTGTATGCGACATTTGAAATTGTTTCATAAGACACGTACGCACACACTTACACACAGGCCAGCTTACACACAAAACCTTAATGCTTGCATTTCCTCAATTTGAATGCTTTTCCTCTCAACTTTAATAATGTTTTAACAATGTGTGTGTGGTGCGCGCGCACACACACTTTCCTAGTTTTTAAGGGAGGAACCTGAAAAAACAAAACAAAAATTCTATCATGTGGCACCATACTCACACCCACGTAGTTCATCAGAAGGGATGAAACCTTTTCTATCAGAGTCAAGGACAGCAGTAGTCAGTTATTCTCTCTGTCGACCAGCCTATAGAAGTGCATGGGACATTTTGCCAGTGGTGTCACTGGCAGATACGTGATGACAGCAGAGGAATGGTGAGGCTCAGGAATACTCAATTCCATTTCAGACCCCAGAGGGGAATAGTCTCTAGTGGATACTTACTCTTCTGATCAAACCTAAATGTGATCTCTTCTGTCCAGTCTTCAGTCTGACCTATTTGTTGCAATCCAGTCTCTTTCCTTCACCTGGTTTCTTTTCCTTATTTCATTCTCCTCCCCTTTCCAGTCCTGGTCTCCTCCACTCCTCAAACTTCTCTTACCAGTCCCAATCTCCTTGACTAGGAACCTTTAGTCACTTTTCCAGACTCTCTGGATGACTCCTAGTTTTCTTGTCCAGCCAGCTCAACTTTCCCCTGCCCAACCATCTGTCAGCCGACAGTCAGGGCTCCCTATATCTGTCCCTTAAGACCGGCTGAAGTTCTTTTAAATTGTGCTTGGTTCTGTTACAGCAACTGAAGGAGTCAGGTTAAAGCTTAAACAGTTACAGGTTTATTGAGGAAGCTTATAAATCATATGGTTGCAATGGCTATTGTTCTATTTCTTAACTACTAGCAAAATATAGATCTTAAAAATGGTTACAAAGAAGATAAAGATAGAAAAATAGAAATAATGGTACCAAGTAACAGCTTACTCTTTCTATGTGTACACTTAAGACAGAGGACCACATCCACGTACAATTTTTACCCCCTTCTGTGCCTCTCGACTCCAGCATGTCAGGCCAGGGCCGGTCCCTCAATTCCTAGGAAAGACGAAAATACGAGGTGGGCGTCCCCATAGAACCTCGGGAGGTCAAACACCTAACCCGACCAGCCGGTAGAGGGTAGAATGACACTCAAAGTGAGTGTGTGCTGGACCTATCTTATATACCCATGGGGTCATGTATTTCTCTTTCTTGTCTGTCATGCCAGATGGGGCTGGTCTGTCTTTTGTGAGACCAGTTCTTACAAGGGAGTTGTGAACTTAATTTACACTTGTAAGAGAGATAACTAAATTGGAATTACTGGGGATTCTTTTCTCAGTGAGAAATTCCTCTCCCAGGGACTGTGTGTGTGTTTGAATCAACATAGGTGCCAGCCGGTGGCAGTTCTCGCAGCCTCAAGGCCAGCTTATTGCCTTAATCGCTCTCTCTCTCTCTCCACATATCTGTTTTTTCAGCTTCTCAGGATCAGATGAGCCAGCATAGACTATGCTGATTTTACTGCTCCTTCTCTGCCCTGTATGCTTCAGAGAGGCAAATAAGATGGATGAGATGGGGGTGGGGGGAGGGGGTGTCTGTCTGGCTACACCATCTGATCTATTTCTGTCCTCTGCCCTACCTAGCTCCCAAGCCCAGTCTCCCTCCTTGGGATTCTAATCTAATAATAGTTTCCCTCTCCCCAGTTCCATATCCTGCCCCCCCCTTTCTGGTCCAAATCTCTGTGCTCAGCCAGTTCTCATCTGCCTTGATCCCAGATCCTCATCGGAGCTTGGTGTTCTCTCCCACCAAGTCAATGGGTCTTATCTCTACTTGGGCAGATTTTCATAGGGATCAGTGTTCTCTATAAGCTGTGTGCTTGTGAAGCTGCTCAAGAAAATTTCAGATTCTTCCCAGCTCATTAGCAGAATGCCCATCGACAGGTTCTGTTTCTATTGGTGCACATTTGCACATGCCTTGATACACAAAAATTTATTCTGCACATGAATGGAAAAATAGGCACATGGACAGAAAAAATTAGAGGGAACACTGATGAAGATAGCAAAAAAAAAGGCACATCTCTGATAGAAAGGATGACACTTGCCAGATTTCAAGTCCCTATTACAAAGCATAGGGGTATCAAATCTTTTCAAAGGAAAGGTCGCCAGAATTCTTTAAGATGGACAAATCAATCTGTCCTCTCAAACCTCCTTCTCAGAAACAGCTGAACCATTTTGGCTGAAGGTTTCCAGAAGTCTGTCATGGAAAATTTCAGCCCAAAGAGTCTCAAAACCAGACACACAAAAAGGTTGCCTGATACTTCCTAATCAGCAGTGCTAAAGCCCTGTAAATAATTACATATTTTATTTATAATTACTCCCATCCCCTACTAAAGTGCTCCAGAGGAACTATATAAATATTAATATAAATCAAAATAAATTATATTTTTGGTTTTTTCCCACTGATATGACCTATTGTGTCTTCTTTTACTGTCATACTCTGCAGGAGAGGCTATGTTAAACATGCCACCCTCTAGTTAATTCTTATTACCAACCATACCCTGACAGAAATTTAGACTTTTGCCTTTTGAGAAGGAAAAGAAATGGTAACTGAGTTGGACAATTTGGCTTAATTATCTAAGCTGTATAGCTGTTGGAGACAGAACTAGGGCAAAGTATATCTTTCTGCTATTGCTCTCATCTTCCTCCTCTAAAGCCAAGCCCCTATTTATAAATTCATTGTTGGTTTGTGAAAATCTGACAGCAAGGGCAGTTAGGTATCATATTCAGCCAGAGTTCTTAGTCCCACTTAGCTCTTTTCTTTTAGTTTGGCTATGATTTAATTGATGCCAGGAGATAATGAGGACAGAGCTCCCTGGAATTATGAGAGAGACTGCAAATCCAATATTTTCATAACACAAAAAAGCACAAGTAAGAAAAGAAGAGAGGAAAGGAACTAGACTGGAATGCCAGAGAACTGTGAATTGAACCCAGATGTGGCTCAATGTGACATTTTACAATGGGACTAAAACCAATCTCAGCATTTTTCTGTCCTGGTTGTTTAGATAGTAAGCTGAAGAGTTTACAGTTTGTTACCATGTTTTTGTATGGCACCTAGCACAAAGGGACTCTGATCTTAGTTGACACACATGGGTGCTATTAATACAAACAATAACTGGACATTCTTATTCATTATAAGAACACTACAAATTTCCTCTCCTTTTTAATCTCCCGTTTGCTTTCACTCTTCCATCTGTGCAATTTTTGGATTCTTTCTTCCTTTGGGAGCTAACCATAGAGTCATAGATTTTAAGACCACTAATCATGTGGTTGATTAGTTATGCCATATTCATATTACAATACATATAACAATATTTGTATGAAGAAGATGGTGTATCGCATCACAAGCTCACCTTCGACAGCTTCAGTGGGAGCAGGATTGAGCCCTCTGGGGAGAATAGAAATTAAGGAATGTTTCAGGTACTGCGTAGAGTGCAGGTAACTGGGGAAGGGGATGGGTTGTGGTTAGATATATGTTAGTATTTTTTAAGAGCTGCCTGGTGCAGAAAAAGCCTAGAGCTGGAGCTGTCCACAGTTCTGAAGTCAATGTGTGATGTAGGGTGGGATTTTCAAAAGTACCCAGCACCAGATGGATCTTATGCCCATAGGAATCAGTGGGAGTTTTAACTTCATTAGCATCAGAATTAGCTTAACATTAGATAGGAGGAATTGTGCTAAATAAGGATTTCAGCTGTCTATATGCCTCCATACACCCTTTTTCAATGTTATTAGCTTCCGGAAGAGGAGATGCAGGGAGGAGGCAACATTAGGCCAGTTCAGAGCTTGATGAAAACTTTGGGGCTAGCACACATCTTCATTTATAATCTATGAATTCTTCTAATAATGGCTTAAATAGATTTTCATGCTATTTGGCAGCACTGACATCAGTAATAAAGAGGTTGAAATGAGCAGGGCTTGACGATTTAGGTAATCTACTTGCCATGGGCAAGTAGATTATAGCCCAGCATGGTGCCGCAGTGCAATAAGCACATGCGCAGCATGCTGAACTGTGCGGCTGGCGAGCAGGGCTCGCCAAGGCTTGGCGAACCCTGGAAATGAGTATATTAAAAAAACCAAGACAGAATGATACATAGCATAAAATAAATTTCCAATTACATAAACATCTTGGCTGCGTCTAGACTGGCAAGTTTTTCTGCAAAGCGGCCGCTTTTGCGCAAAAACTTGCCAGTTGTCTACACTGGCCGCTTGATTTTGCGCAAAAGCACTGATGTTTTACTGTCCGAAATCAGTGCTTCTTGCACAAATGCTTTGACATTCACATTCAGGCAAAAGCCCTTTTCCGGAAATGTTTTTGCACAAGAGGGCCAGTGTAGACAGCTAAAAACTGTTTTGCGCAAAAAAGCCCCGATGGCGAAAAAGTGCTTTTGCGGAAAAGCATCCGTGCCAATCTAGATGCTCTTTTCTGCAAATGCTTTTAACGGGAAAACTTTTCAGTTAAAAGCATTTGCGGACAATCATGCCAGTCTAGATGTAGCCCTTGAGTGCAGCAGCACTTTAAAGATCATACATCAGTCAGAGGCTTTGAACAGTGCTCAGTCCTTTCCTGATGACTTGGGTTTGTCACTTTTGCTTTTTATTAAAAATCTAAATGAGGAGCATTAAGATGAGTCTGGTTTTAAAAAAATAGAGACTTAAAAAAGAGAGACTTTTAAAAAAAAGAGAGGCTTTACTGAAACCACTGCTGGAGATATAGGGTGTGTCTAGACTACTGAGTTCTGTCGACAAAAGTGGACTTTTGTCGACAAAACTATACCTGCGTCTACACTACTGCTGAGTTCTGTCGACATTACGTCGACAGAACTCAGCAGTTTTGTCGACGCTGGTAAACCTCATTTTACGAGGCATAACACCTTCTGTCGACAGAGTTCTGTCGACAGAAGGTGTTATTGCCTGTAGGGTTGCATCTAGACTACAGGGTTTTGTCGACAAAGCAGCTTGCTTTGTCGACAGAACTGAATGTGTCTAGACGCTCTATGTTGACAGAAGTTTTGTCGACAGATACTGTCGACAAAACCCTGTAGTCTAGACGTACCCTAAGATAGATGACTCAGTGAACAGTTGTAGAAGCAGGGGAACAGAATTTTGTGGGGAGGGAGAATGAGAAGAGGGTAGAAAGCAGAGAAATAGGAAAGAGACACAGATGAAGAAAGATATGGAGAAAAAAATAATGGAAGAAACACTTCAAACAAATACATTCCCATTAAGTACACGACTAAAGCATAGTTTGAGTCTAAAAAGTGTCTGTAAATATGGCATTTTCAGTTCCCATCGTCACTGTCTATCAGGGTACGTCTAAACTGCAAGCTTCTATCGAAAGAATCTTTTTTGAAAGAGCTCTTTTGAAAAAGCTTCTTTTGAAAGAGAGCATTCCACACCTCAAAACTGGACCAAAAAAGCAATCTGCTTTTTTGAAAGTGAGCGTCCAGACTGCATAAACGCTCTCTCGAAAGGAAGCCCTGATTGCTGTTCACAGAGCGGCCACCAGGGCACCTGTGCTTTTTTTTCCCCAGTTGCTTCTTCTTTCAAAAAATGTCCCTGTTCTGCATCCATACACACCTTTTTTCAAAAGAACTCTTTCGAAAAAGGCATTCTCCTCGTAATTTGAGGTTTACCAATGTCTAAAACTCCCCCCTTGCGTTCTTTCAATTTAATTTCGAAAGAACGCGATTGCAGAGTGTACACAGGTGAAGTTTTTTCCAAAAAAGGGCTGGTTTTTTTAAATGTAGTCTAGACATACCCTCAATGAGTGCTGAGTCAAAAGAAGGCTCAGTTCACAAGCAGAAAGCTGTCTTTTCCAACTGTCAGTCCTAAAAACTTGGGCTCTGAAAGTAATATTTTCCTTCTTTCCCTCTCACTTATCACCACTGGTACAAAAAAAAAATCTCTAAGATATACCTTAATGACATTGATGCAATATTACTGCCATCATTGTCATCACAGAGGTGCAAATGACTGAGATGCGTAGGCAGAGACAGAATCTAGCTGCCTGTCTCCCATTTGTGTTAGCTCTTCAAAAGCAGTTCAACTTGTTGCATTTTACTGCACAAGGTAAATGTTTAAAGTGCATTATTTTTGGAGGGAAAAACTGGCTGATAGTGAGAAACTGCTGTGAGTATTGCCATGTTAAAAGTGGTTAGAATGGAGTTAAGATAGCTGGCATAATGCAAGTGAAATGGGCACACGAATCCAAACAAAGACCCACACCTGTAGCCATTCTGTACACGTAACTCGCACTGAAGGTAATGGAAGAACTTCATGCCAATCCAACCACAGAATCAGAACCTGTGTGCTGTTTAGCCAAGGCTGCAGCTCACAAGCACTTCTTCCATGATTGCTGTGACTATTTGATGGGTTTTATAGAAACAAATGGAAAATTGAAGTGATTGGAAATAACAGATAGTGCACGTTGAGGCATTTTCTATATCAAATATTTTTACATGATGTTTAAATGAAAAACAGAAACAAACAATGCTAAAATAATTCACTGCAAAACTCAAATTAAAAATAATATTTTTGACTTATGAGGCAAGATGGCTGAGTTCAGATTAAGACATCAGAGAAAAACGCGAGGTTTGAAAATCTGTCTACATTTTGACTAAAACACAATGAATGAGACAGAAAACAGCATCATCTCTCTTCAAGGATATCAAAAGGACCAGTGGATTTCAGAGTGAATATTTTCAAAGCTTGAAATGCTCCCTAAATTGTGACCTGAAATCTGAGAATTTACCCATACTATTCTCAGATTTAAAGTAACTGCCTGCAGTGCCAAGGCATGATGAAAAATCAGAATAAATATATAGAATATGCACTCAGCAACTCTCAGTCAAGGAAACACTCAGCACTTTTGAAAATCTGGCTAACACGATGTTTGTCAACAGCGGAGTTCCAAGGACCTTATAAATATTAATTAATTGTGAATGACAAAACATGTCATATCCTATAGTCTAATGACATTTTGAAGACAGATCTCACCCCGTAATTCCACAGCTTTACAAAAAACCCTATTATTGATTTTGGTTTTTAGAACAATGGTTTCTACATCTATTCATCTCTGGATTTTTGTCAGCTGATTGCTTAGTTCCAGACTCACGTTAATTATTTAAACTGTATACTTACATCATTTATGATCTCAAATCCTCTCCACTGTATGTTGCAGTCCCAGTGTTGACCCACCCTCAGGAACAAGACTAGCAAAGTCCTCTTCCACTTCTGGATTTTTCACATGCAAGAGAAAGATTTTTTTTTAGCCAGTTGTCCAGTTAAAATAAACACAGTTTATTTGAATCCTTTGAGTAGAAGTCGCTCTCAGCCTCATTAGTAAAACTGGCTTCCCCTATTTTTATCTCCTCCTTAAAATTCTTTTCTTTCGAACCAAAATCACATCAATTTATCTTGTTAGCAGCCCGGTGGGACATGCTGTCTCCTGTGAGGCTTCTATCAAAGTTGCGGGATTAGCTGTGAGGGGTGATGGGAAGTACAGCATTTGAAGAGCATCAACTTGTGTTGCAGTCCTGAAAATAAATTCCAACCTGCCAAATATAATAAGAGGAAAGATTTACTCTCAAGTTTTTAAAAGGTTAAATGGATTTAGTGTTCCTGAAAAGTGCTGGACTGATAAATAGAGACAGCTAACTTCCAGGGTTATCTACGGCACACTGCCTAACACACCCTCGCACTGCTGGTCAATATAGCTCAGACTTTCCCTCCTGAGACCTCTGCTAGTGGAAAGAATGTAGTTCAGTCTATTTAGTACCCTGGTCTCTCTATTGAGATTGCTAATGAGCAAAGAGTGCTGAATTTTTTTTAATGCTTGCTTTACCCTGCAGCCAAGTTAAATTGGAGAATGTAACCTTCTGTGACAATCACATAAGTCTTGTCTAGACTTGGATTTGAATTGTGATGTTTGCACACACTAAGCTGGCAGAGCTAAAAGCTTAGGCTCTCCCCAAGGCAGTATACCTTGTCTACACTTGTCAAAACAGGTCAATTAGTGCAGACTGCATCCACAAAAGGAGTTAGACATCTAGGTGCCAGTTTTAGGTTCCACTGAAATACACAAAAAACCTGCAGGTGCTGGAAGGCACTTGGCACCAAGGGAGCTGACGGACTTGTTGGGCACCTGGGTAAGATTGGGGGAGGAGGTAGCTCTAAGCTTTCAAAAGGGGTGGGGCCCCAGGCAGAAGGGATGGAGCTGGGGGCATCCAGCCCTCAGTGCCACCTGGATTGCACTGTGCCGTGCTTCCCCTCTCCCCCTCAGCTGCCTGAAGCATGTTGCGCAGCACTCCAGAGGAGATTTAAAAGGATTGGGGCTGCGGACACTGCCATTGCTGTGGTAGTGGTAGCTGATGGAGCCCTAGGCCCTTTTGAGTCAATGGGCCCTGGGGCAATTGTCCCCTTCCCCCACACCCACAGTTGGTGGGTCTGCTTGGAAGCTATGTTTTGTGACAAAAATTCCCTGGGCAACCATGTTTCCTCCTCTGGTCACATGCACTACACCCTCCCTCTGAGTGTCTGGTGTCTATCTCCTGCCTAAACCTCAGTAATTCACAAACCAGGGGAAGGAAGATAAGCATTCAGCCTGCTGAGCTGTGTCTGGGATCAGATGCAATAGTCAAGCTCTGAAGGCACTAAAACTGGATGGGGAGAGGGTATGGGGAGGGGAGGCCGACAATCACTTTGCTCATAACATTCAGCCTAGTGGTCTTGCTCATGGTGAAAGAGTTCATGCTTATGTCTCACTCTGCCTGTGGGGAGAAGCAATTTAGACAGGACTCTGCCTCCTCAGGTAGGCTCTAACCAGTGGATTATAGGATATTTTGATGGGAGACTCTCTCAGTCTCTCCTGCTTAAATTGGAACCCTGTGTATCAATAATTAAGCAGTTGGCATAGGGGGGCTGACCCAAATGACGACTTTTGAAAGAAGGGGCACAAGCAGAAGAATGACCCTACGGACTGGTGATTAGAGAATTCACCTGGGAAGAAAGCCAGTCTTATCCCTCTATTCCAGTCTGTCTTTTGTTGTTTATCCAGAGTACAATAGCTTCAACATTCTCCAGGGTACATTCTGGACTATTGAACAGTTCTCCAATCTAGCATGCCTTTCAAACTGCTTTGCTGTAAGAACAACCACCCATGGCCTGTTCACATACAACCTCTAGCATGCAAAAAATCAATCCCAGAAGGGTTTGGCCAGCCACTCAGACAGGGTAATACCAGTAGATTCTGTTCTGCCTATTACCTTCTTGGATAATACAAGCTCACAGAAAGTCCATCCTTTCATCAATGGAAAATGACACGCACAAGCCTTATCATCTCAATTGGAGGTTCCCACACACTCCAGTCCAAACACACTAGTTTAGATAAAACAAATGTATCAACTACAGAATGATAGATTTCAAGTAATCACAAGCAACAAGGCATACAAATCAGAGTTTGTTGCAAAGAAAATAAATGATAGAATGCAGACTGACTTAGAAAAGTTTTTTCTCACACCTATGCACTTTAGACTTTACTGGCTAGAAGCCTCAGACCAGGACCCCTCAAATGTTTCTTCAAGTGTTATTGCTGCTGTTGTGAGCAGAGAATAATGGAGGAGAGAGGTCATTTGTGGTGTGTTTGTTTTCTATTCGTATACCATTTCCCACTCTTTGTACATTAACTCAAGCTGGATTTCAGGGGGCAGCCAGTTGTTTACATGGAAACCTGTTCTATTGTCAACAGGTTAAGTTCTTGCTTACAATCTTCTTCCTACCAAAGAATGGCCCATTAAATATGCTGATACCTGGTTAAGGCACTTACTAGCTTTCTGTCTCTGAGGAACAGGCTGGAGATGAGTTGCTAACTTTGGAACATGTCACAGCAGTGATATACAGTAAAATCTTTTAACTTTTACCTACAATGGTGCCACACATTTACCAGAACAATAATGCTCAGCAGATTTTGAATTTGCAACTGATACCTCACATGGCATAGCATATACAAAATTTATCAGGGTCTCGTAAAAAAAATGAACATAGAGGTACAATCTGCAACAATTGTATTTAAAAAAAATAATCCCCACATAAAAAAGATTACAAAACAAATAAATCTGTTTGTTTTTTTTCTCTATTTTATGATTTCTAGGCCAATTGGTGTTTTTTTAAAGTAATGTACTGCTCATATATTTAAAATAATTTAAAAGTGTGATAATGTAGTAATTAACATCTGCTAAAAATAACAAGAGCTTTAATGTTGCACATAAATTCTAAGTCCCAATAAATATCTGAGTTAATGAACATGCCATTCTCACTCTTATGGGAACAAAATACTTCCCAAACTGTTGCTATCTTTGTATTGAAGAGAAGATAATGACTCAATGTTGGGTTTACGTGCACCAAAGATTTATTTTTTTAGCTCATACTGTTGCTGGAACCCATCTGCTTTAACTAGACCACCTGCTTCTGAAATAACCTCACAGTATACATACTTAATTTAGGCCCTGTTCCAGCAGAACACTTAAGTACATGCGTAACTTCCAGAATATGACTAGTCTACACTGACACTAAATTGCATTTCGCATCATGTCAGCTAATATGATTGCTGACAGCTATGTGCAGACATGGTAAAATGTAATAGTCGAGCAGGCCTCTGCACTTTAATATAAGACAAAACCTTCATCCACAGGCGGCGCCGATTGGCTTGACAGCATCTCAAGTTGGTAATTACTGAAATCCATTATCTTGTGCTAGTTGTGTCATATTCAATAAGATTAAATTGGAGGTGTCAGTCTAATTCTTTGTCTTTTTGTAGTCACAAAACTCTCACATATCTATTGTGGTAGGCACCTGCCAGCATAATTACCATATTCTCCTGTTTGTCAACCTCCTCAGAAAGGCCAAGCATAGAATGGGGTTCATTCTCTCCCCTCTCAAGACGCTTTCTCTGGAAGAATATTGCTGGAGTGCTAATGAGGAATTTTCTTACGCCACGGCCCCTGCTATACCTCTTCATTATATAAGCAGAGGATTTCAGTCTCTAGTGATGTCAAATGATTTCATCAACACTAGAGTTGACACCAACTAAGAAAATGTAGCTATGTTGGAACGCCAGGCAGTTGTCAGTAATGGATGTTCAACACTATAAAGCAGAGCTCTCAAACTCAATTTACCTAGGGCCAGTGCCAGTCCTCAAATCCTCATAATGCACTAGAGAGTACCCCTCTCTGGGAGGTTACTGGGGGGAAGTGGGTCTCCACATGTTTCCCCCCATCCATCTCTCAGCCCCTCCTTCTGGCCCTTGCACCCCCTCTATAAATCCTCCAGCCCTGCCTGTCATGCCCAGTTGATTTAACACCCTCTATGGAGCCTCTGGTGCCACAACCAATAAATAGCACAGCAGGGCTAGAGTGGCTTCCAGCTGCAAGTTCTGCACCACGGCCAGCACATCCCTGTGACCTGGGGGAGGTGTGCGCAGAGCTATCCCGTCCATAGGATGGTTTGGTGTGGCCACCCCACGCCCCAAACCTCCCTCGGTTCTGCCATCTTCTCCCAAGCCAGCCCGTGCTGGGACTGGGGTGCTTTGCTTCCCGCTGCTACTGTAAAGCAGCACAACCTGCTAGCCTGGAAGATGGCAGCAGAGCAGAGGCTGCTGCATTGCTTTGCTTCCCCACATCTGCCACTGCCACGATGAGTGTGGGGGACCTGACCCTCACATCAGCCCCCCCTTGGTAATACCTGAGGCTGCATCACTTTGTGTGTGTGTGGGGGGGTGTGTGGAGAAGGCTTGAGGGAAGGAATGCAATGAGGGGAAGAGAACAGAGCAGGAGTGGGAAGAGGCAGGGCAGTAGCAGGATTTGGGGGAAGGGTATGAACAACCCCCCAAGGCTGCAGGGACTCACATGCTGGCAGCCATTTGGGGTGCAGATTGTGTAACTGCTTAGACCACAGATGGCCTCTAGGCTGTGAGTTTGATGCTATAAAAGCTTAGAGGAAGAGAGGGAGATTTAGAGCCCACTAAGGGCTTCTCTAAACAAAGTAAATGCATGAAAAACTGTGGTGTAAGTCTATAGCACACCAACATGCACACCTTACCTGTCTGCATGGGCTCTGTCCACTAAAATTCCTCAGAGTGCATGGACGTATTCCTGTTTAAAATAGGAATACATCAATGCTCACTAGAAAATTGTTAATATATGTCAGCAGGGTCCACAGGCCACTTAATGCACCATCCATTAGAGTGATGTTAGACTTACATCCCACTAACTTGATGACTAGACCAGCTCTTGGTCATTCGCCCTTGCTACAAAACAGTTTTGGCTCATAACTTACAGTACATTTGAATAACTGTTTTGATACTAAAGATCCACGGCCTGACCTAGTCAAGGAAATGGATGGTAGAGAGAGGTCTCCCAAAACAATTATAGTGCTACAATACCAATGAATTAGCTAATGTTGATTAGATCAGGAAACCATATAATTTTGCTTCACTTTTTTCCCCATTGTTTTTTGTTGATATCAATTATGAGAACACACTGTAAAAACGAGTCCCATTTAAAGTTGTTAACTGTTCTTTGGGTTCTTGTGCTTTTAGAAGCAAAGGCTTTCGTAGGTAGAACAAAAATAACAGCTGCTAAGGGTGATAGTTATCTCCAGAAACAACAATTTAGTTTGCTAGTTTCTTACTGTTAAAGGATCACTGTAAGTATGTGAGTTGGCTACCAGCTGAGTGTAATTTCATGCATAATGTTCCCAAACTTGTTCTACTACATGCTCTCCACTAGCCACAAGACACTGTTCTGTCACTCCTTGTCAACACATATGGAGAGACAGTCAGATGCAATCAACCAAGTGCAATGTTCCACCTGGCATCAGTTTTAGCAGACATATTTATACCATAAATTTGCTTTTAGAGCCTCTATTCACTCTGGATGCCACAAAGAAAAAAAATTGAAGTTAGGCTGCACCAGTACTGGAACTCAAAAATGTCAGTTATATTCATATCCCAGAAAAGTGGAAGTCTTTGCATAAGAAAGGTGGAGGAATGTCAGATTTTCAGACAAGATCTGGGCTCCTTTGCAAAGACACACATAAGAATGTTTCTGCTCTGGAGAGTCAGTTCTACATGAGAGCTAATTGCCATCAGCATCCTTAGGGTTCAGGATGCTGCAAACATATGTGATAATGAAGCATTATCATTAATTGCCTAGCAAGTAATGTGTCACCAGCAACTACAGTCAGACCTAGGCAGAAAGAATAGCATGCAAGTCATTGTTCTTTTCATCCCTCTATGATTATCACCTCCATAGTGACATTAGTCATTATCTCTAGCAGAACCATGATTATTTCACTTAAAACTGCTGAAGTTTATAGCAGAAACATTACTCTGTTAAAAAGGGTCAGAAATCTCATTTTACATAATTGACATAGAGCAAGAGAGAGTTCGTTGTACAGAACAATGTGCTGCTAGGATGTTATCATGACAAATGATAATGTAGCATCCCACTGTATGAGAACGTGAATCCTGTGCATTGCCTGCTTCCCTGAAGAGCTGTGAGGCCATAGCTGGAGAACCAGCACTCTTATGCCTAGTACCATTCAAGGGGCAGGAGGACTGCAGGTTAACAGATGTTTCTTTAGTTCAAAGGTGCAACTTGGTGACTTACAATGATTTTAGTCTTGTGTACCTCATTTTAAATCCGGTACACCATCAGATATCCATCTTCTATTATTTTCTGGGCTTTCCGTTTTAACGTTTTAAATCTACTTCAGTCATAAAGCTGAAAATAACTGCTAATACTCTGATCTTTAGCCAAGGAATTTAGAGTCAAGGAACTCTGAGAAATGTGTATAAGCAATTGGTTAACAACTCGGGTCAAAAGGATTAACCAAGCTCAGGGTCTTGTAGGCTTTTTGCATTAGATGGAGAAGTTGATGGTAGAGCTGGGTATTTCTTTGTTGCAATCCTGTTTATTTATGAAGAATTCAGATAAAATCCTGTCTCCCTTGAACAGAGTCAGAATCAGATAACAGGAGAGAGTTTCTTTGCTCACAGTTCCAAGCTCCCATTAAGTCAGCCCTTTGCTTCCAAGTACTCTTTGCTTTTCATAGAATCCCAGGGCTGGAAGTGACCTCAAGAGGGCATCGAGTCCATCCCACTGCCCGAAGCAGGACCATCCCCAACTCAATCATCCCAGCCAGGGCTTTTTCAAGCCGAGACTTAAAAACCTCTAGGGATGGAGATTCCGGGAGGTAACCCTTTCCAGTACTTCACTACCCTCCTAGGCTGTGTCCAGACTCCATGCCTCCGTCGACGGAGGCATGTAGATTAGCCAGATCGGAAGAGGGAAATGAAGCCGCGATTAAAATAATCGCGGCTTCATTTAAATTTAAATGGCTGCCCCGATCTGCCGATCAGCTGTTTGTCGGCAGATCGGGAGAGTCTGGACGCGATGCCCCGACAAAGAAGCCTTTCTTCATCGACACAGGTAAGCCTCGTGAAACCAGGTTTACCTGTGTCGATGAAGAAAGGCTTCTTTGTCGGGGCATCGCGTCCAGACTCTCCCGATCTGCCGACAAACAGCTGATCGGCAGATCGGGGCAGCCATTTAAATTTAAATGAAGCCGCGATTATTTTAATCGCGGCTTCATTTCCCTCTTCCGATCTGGCTAATCTACATGCCTCCGTCGACGGAGGCATGGAGTCTGGACACAGCCCTAGTGAAATAGTTTTTCCTAATATCCAACCTAGACCTCCCCCACTGTAACTTGAGCCCATTGCTCCTTGTTCTGCCATCTGTCACTACTCAAAACAGCCTCTCTTCATCCTCTTGGCAATCTCCCTTCAGGAAGTTGAAGGCTGCTATCAAATCCCCCCTCTTCTCTTCTGCAGATTAAATAAGCCCAAGTCCCTCAGCCTCTCCTCGTAGGTGATATGCTCCATCCACCTAATCATTTTCATTGCCCTCCGCTGGACCCTCTCCAATGTGTCCACAGCCTTTCTATAGTGGGGGGTGCCCAGAACTGGACACAGTATTCAAATGTGGCCTCACCAGAGCCGAATAAAGGGGAATAATCACTTCTCTAGATCTGCTGGCAATGCTCCTCCTAATGCAACCTAATATGCCATTAGCCTTCTTGTCTACAAGGGCACACTGTTGACTCATATCCACTATTATCCCCAGGTCCTTTTCTGCTGAACTGCTGCTTAGCCAGTTGGTCCCCAGCCTGTAACAATGCTTCGGATTCATCCATCTGAAGTGCAGAACTCTGCACTTATCCTTGTTGAACCTCATCAGATTTCTTTTGGACCAATCCTCCATTTGTCTAGGTCATTCTGGACCCTATCCCTACCCTCCAACATATCTACCTCTCCCCCTTGTTTAGTGTAATCCACAGACTTGCTGAGGGTGCAATCCATCCCCTCATCCAGGTCATTAATAAAAATGTTGAACAAAACTGGCCCTAGAACCGATCGTTGGGGCACTTCGGTTGAAACCGACTGCCAACCAGACCGAGCCAGGATCAACGTCTTTTGCTCAGGATCATGTTATAAATGCTTCTCTAACTCTCTGGTACCTGTTTGCTGCCTCCTTAGTCTTCCTCTGTGGAGTGTCTGGCACACAAGCTCTCTCCTTTGCATTCTTACCCCTCCCCAATACTCTCCTGCCCCCTGCATTTACACTCTGTCCATAAAATGCCATCCCTCATGCGCAACCTATGCTTGAATCAGTGGCTCCTACTGTGTCAGCTATGTTATTCCATATAGGAGCCTAATTGCTTCTTACATTTATCCTGAATGAATAAGGGCTGCTAGGAATACCAGTTTCAGCAAGGTTTCACACAACCTCCAGCATAGCATGAGGAATGAGACCAGAAACTTGGCTAGGCCAACGGTAGAACTGCTGACTGGGTCATTTCAGCCCGTTAGAACTGTAGTGTGCAAATGAAATAGAGTGGCAGAACACTGCCTGATTAAGTTAACCCTGACGTCACCATACCACTACCCTTTCTGCCTCCCACCCGGAAAACTATAGAGAGAGTGGCTATCTGGAGGAGATGGTTAATAATCTTCAGGGGAAACAAGCCAATATGGGGAGAGAGAAACAGAAGGTGAATTCTGAGCTTCTTCCAGAGAGACTTCTCTTCCTGCTTTGGGGACGGGGGAGGGGAGGTGGCAAACAAGACTAAAATTGGTGGCAAACAAGACTAAAAAGTCAAAATGTGGGAAATGGAAAGAGGAAAAAAAGAGGGCTGACAATGAGAAAGAGACAAGAGAGTAAAGAATGGAGTGACAGATACAGGGGCAGAAGTGGGAGAAATGGGTAACAAGGGGGGAGGGTATGAAAGATAAGAAGAAAGGAGTAGATTGGAGAGAGATTAGTTTATCCATTATTGGTTCCATTAGCCTCCTAGGCTAGAGAGAAAATTATAAGAGCCTAGCCCGGTATCACAGGAGTTTGGCTCTCATAGCTAATTCTGACTCAGCTAGAACCAGGCACATTCTTCAAACGGAACAGTTTGTCTCACTGTGCCTATTTGGGAATCTGAGTTCAGTGGTATTCCTGGAGTGCCCCCTGAAACCTGCTCCGGGCCCTGCAGGGGACCGCAGATCCCTGGTTGAAAACCTTTGTTGTAATGAATCACCAAAGATGAAGACATTATCTGAAAGGTGATGCTGCAAAACCTTCACAATCCAACATGATTTGGCTCAATGGCAGCATCTACATATAAGCCAACAGGCATCCCAGTAGATTGAAACAATATGTAGGAGTCTTGCATCCAACAATAATTTACTCCATACTTTCCTTGGTTGGTATCTTAGTTTTCTTGGCTCTGGAATTAACCCTAACCCAGCCTCCTGATTAGCTGTGCTCAGTAACTGATTTTCCCATATTCACTCTCACAGAGCTCCCTTTTTAGACTGCTTTTCCTAGTTCTTTTAAGAATGATTCTACACGTGGGACTAACTCGGACCTCACTTTCCTGTACTTTGATCCCCAGAGCTGCCTTTCTTCAAACCTAGCCTGCAGGGCATGTCTACACTAGGAAATTATTTTGAAATAACTTATTTCAAAATAATAACTCCTGAAGTAACTTTTTCAAAATAGCATGTCCACACTACAGGAAAGCCTCGAAATTAGTCTGAGGCAGGCTCCCTTACTGTGAACGCGCTACCTTGACTGAGAGCTCCAGGAAGCACTAGGGAGTACAGTAAACTTTCGATAATCCAGCACCTTTAGGACCCAGGGGGTGCCGGATGATCAGATATGCCAGACTATCGGAAGGAGGGCGTATGAGCGGTCTGGGGTAGGGTCGGGGGGTGGCACTGCGGGACCAACCCGGCAGCACCCCAGCTGCTCTGCCCCAGGCATCCCCAAGTCAGCCACTGCTGAAACTGACCAGCGGCTGACTTGGGGAAGCCCGGGGCAGAGCAGCTTCAATTGTCCGGCTACCTGGAGCACTTCCGGGTTCCAGGTGGTGCCGGACTAGCAGGGGTGCTGGACCACTGGATGCCAGACAACTGGAGTTTTACTGTAATTACTTTGAATGATTCTGGGGAGTAATTATTTTGAAATAGCAGCAATAGAGCTTCCACACTACCACTATTTCAAAATCACTATTTCAAAATAAGCCTGTTCCCCCAGGAAAGCAGGAGTTATTATTTCAAAATAACCAGACCCTTATTTCAAAATAATGGGCTTGGTAGTGTGGATGCACCACTTGTTATTTCGAAATAAGGGGCGCTATTTACCAATAACTCCCAGGTGTACACCAGAGCTCAGGCCTTTCATTCTTTGGTTTAGATCCCAGGAGCTTGCTCAGCAAAGAAACTACTTCACAGGCCTGTCCGTCTTCCTGTCTGCTATTCTACCCCCTGTACAGTCTACGATCTGTTCAGCAAAGCAGAAGGGACATGAGCTATCCATCAATTCATTAGCCTCTGATAAGCCTTAATGTTGTAGCAGCTCACCCTCCTGCTGAAGAGACGGTGTCAGCCCTTTCGAAATCCATTACAATATTTCAGTTGTTAGGTTCTCCATACACAAAGTGTTCAAATTCCCCATCCACTCTCTCATCTCCTGAACAATTCTCTTTCAGGACTGCCTAGAGGGAAGAAAATTAGTTCGCAATACAGAGATTCCTATGGGGGAAAAGAAACCATTTTGAGCAGAAAAGAACAAGAGGTACTCCACAAAGTAAGCCAAATACTCCACTGAAACATCACCTTCTATTGAGTTATTTATATAATGAGTTTGCTTTATGTCTATTATCTAGTGTGGATAATAAACTGAAAAGAAGTGTGGAGAATGTACTATATCAAGCAACCCAACAAACCCTTGGAGAATATAGCATAGGCAAACAGGGTAACCAAAATGTATTAAACTTCCATACAGCAGAACATATCAGCATGCAAGTTTTCCCATTGTCTGATGGGAATAATCATGCTTAAAGTTAAGCACGTGCAAAAATTCTATGCTGAGTTTTTGGCTTTAATCTTACATATACACATTTTTGGATATAGTCTCCTTTATAATCTTAGGGCGTGTCTAGACTACAGGGTTTTGTCAACAAAAGTGGACTTTTGTCGACAAAACTATACCTGCGTCTACACTGCCGCTGAGTTCTGTCGACATAACATCGACAGAACTCAGCAGTTTTGTCGATGGCTGTAAACCTCATTCTACGAAAAATAACGCCTTTTGTTGACAGAGTTCTGTCAACAGAAGACGTTATTGCATCTACACTGTCCTTTGCGTCTACGCTGTCATGTCGACAAAGCGGCTTGCTTTGTCGACAGAACTGGATGTAGTCTAGATGCTCTTTGTCAACAGAAGCTTTGTTGACAATATCTATCAACAAAACTTCTGTCGGCAAAAGCCTGTAGTCTAGATGTATCCTATCATATAACTTTTGAACATCACATTACATAGATGAAAGTTGGTATGAATGTAACTAAATCCTTATTGTGGACTAAAACCAATATATAATAGTCTCATTTATTCCACCATTAAAAACCCCGCAATCTTGAAAAAGATATCTGTAATTTCTGCTTTTAAAACACTGCAAAGAAATGTATCAAGAACTAGAAAATAGGTTATAAAACCCATCTTCCTCATGGTCCAGCATGGTACAAGGATAAGAATAGCAAGCCTTCTGTCATCTCTAATGAGCTGACGAACTCCACTAGTGATATATGTATGGGTTTTTTTTTTTTTTGGTTAAAAAATTAAAAAAAAAAAAGATAAAAAATTAGACTGTTATGCCTCAACAGATATTAGTCTGAAGGCCAAAATACATAAAAATAAATACTTTCTTACAGCAAATAACCCCATTAACAATAATTTATCATTATAAAATATTATTCCATATTAAATTATAATACCAACATATACTTTTCAAAAGCATACAACACATTCACCAACCGAAAATTAACTCCCTTTGACAATGAAATAAAAAACAAAATCATATTTCATTTGTCAGGCAACAACTATCTACTGCAGGAGTGGGCAAATACTGGCCCATGGGTGAGCCTCTGGTGGGCCCCCACCACTATATTTACCTCTGCAGGCATAAGCAGTCATAGCTCCCGTTGGCCACAGTTCCTGGCCAATGGAAGCTGCAGAAAGCGGTGTCCTGGTCTGGGCTGCTTCCCATCGCTCCCACTGGCTGGGGAAGGCGATCCATGGCGAATGGGATCTGCGACTGCCACTACCTGCAGAGGCTCAGGTAAATATAGTGGCAGCCAAGGTTCCCTCTAAGCTGCATGGCAGCACAACCCCTGCAGCGGCTTAATGAGCCCCACCCACCCACTTCTCCCTCAGCAACAGCAGCAGCTCCCTGCCGAGGACAGAGCAATGAATCTCTCTTAGCTGGTACTGTTCTATAGCAGGCAAGCTGAGGGTGACATTTCCCTTCCTTCTACACAAAAGGAATCCCTACTGTAATCAAAGACATTGCCCATGTTCGAGTTAATCTGGACAACACAATCAACTATAGCCGTGAAGAAATGGCAGCAAAGCCTTCAGTGGGCCCACCAGCGAGGGGGGAAGGGAAGGGGGGCAATTGCTCCAGAGACCAGCAATTCTAAAGGGCCCAGGGCTCATGGCTGCAACTGCTACATCAGCGGCACCCCTAGCCCCAGGCTCTTTAAATCACTGGTGGAATGCCACCCCCCGCCATCCCAACACACCATGCCCTGGGGCCCAGTAGGTATGGCTGTAGGCTTCCCTGGCCGTTAGCAAAGGTTGTCAAGCAAATCCAGAACTCCGGAAACTTACTTGCACTCCTGAAGCTTGTGCTGCTGCAACTTCTAGTACTCCTGGATTCAGGAGTACTAGAAGCCAGTAGGGTTGACAGGTGTCTGGTATTCAACCAGACAGTCTAGTTTTTGGGGCCTCTGTCCGGGAAAAAAAAAATCAGAAAACACCGGACATGCGCAATGTCTGATATTTTCTGGTATTCCGGCTGGGCGCCCGACGGAAGCTTGGCTGGGGAGAGGGGAGTGGCTGGGAAGCAGGGCACGATCGGTGCTGGGAGCCTCTGGTTGCTTCTGATATAGGAGTGATGCCTTGGGGAGGAGGAGAAGCCCTGTCCGTGCTCCTGAACGCTGTTCAAGCACATTGTGGAGCCATAGCCGGACTCACTTGTGCTTTGCCGGGACCGTGCGTAGGACAGGCAGTGCCCTGGGATCTGCATGTGCCCGGGTCAGTCCCGCTCCTCACCGGCCGATTCTTCCGCCTCCCCCCCCACCCCCGCTCCTCCTCCCAGCCAGTCCCGCTCCCCCTGACTCCCTCCCGGCAAGCCCTGCTTCCTGCCAGTTGGTTCTCCTCCTCCCGATCTCCCCTGGCCAGCCCTGCTCCCCCTGACATCCCCCCCGATCTCCCCCAGCCAGCCCCGCTGCCCCTCCCCCCTCCCATCCAGCCCCGCTCCCCTCCCCCCATCAGGTTTGTCCAGTATTTGTTCTGAAGCTACCTGGTAACCCTAGAAGCCAGCAAGAGAGAGAGAGCAGTCTAAAAAAAGCTTCATGTAAAATATAATCTAGCACTTTAAGAAGAAAAAGTACGTATTTTATAAATGCTGTAGAGAAAAGAAAGCTGTTTACCGGGAAAAGGAAGGGGGAGAGATGAGAGAAGTGCCCATTATCCATAATGTTATTATTTCCTTCATTTTAATTTTAGCCAGCTGTTGGAGCCAGTATGTCTAACATGACAGACAAAAGATGGAACGGGAACAAAATGGGTAACCGTAGTCTATTTTTTGTTTTTCATTAAGTATTTTCCAAAATAAACATCAGTAAAATCAGCCAAGCATAGATCATAAATACTGGCCCAGGCAAACTTTCACCACTTTTGGAGTTAGTAAAACACGTTGATGATGCATCTTGCGCACAAAATCTTGGTTGATTTTTAATTATTAGTTCTCTCTCTCTCTCTTTTTTTTTTTTGGCTATCCAACAAGCTAAGATCTCATTTTTGTGTGTGATTTTTACATGTAGCCAAATAACCCAGGAGACCTTTTTCAAACCATTTTTATGTATTCTTTGGGAATAGTAAGTTGTAAAAGGAGGAAATACATTCTGCTCTTCATATTCCAGGAAGAATAGGTAAATACTAAATGGAAATTAGCATCATTATAGGAGGTGATCATTTGCCCAACTTGCAGTCAAAGGAAAACATGTGACCAGACCTTGGACTTTTCAAAAAAAGACATTCTTGCTCTAGGGCATAAGTAATTCATACAACTTGAGGAGGATTGGGGGAAAAAACTTTCCCTATAGGCAGGTTATGCCATAATTGTTCATTATGGGGTTCTTGCATCTTCCTTTGAATCATGTGGTACTCGCCAGTGACAGAGAATATAATTTGATTTGCAAGTACCTATTATTAGCAGTGATCATAGACAAGAAGGAAAGAATCAGTTGTTTCCTGAGAGTGTATTGTGAGTCTGCCAGCAGACAGAACCTTTACATTGAACCTATTTGATGTTGAAGGCATGGAGGGACAATAAACATGCAAGCCTTTGATGCTGTTTTCACAGTAACTTTTCAGAATGGACCACACTTTTAAAAAGGTCTTCTGCATATTTGCATCTGAATAAAATTAGGACTCCTGATTTTTGGTTTTAATGGATCAACACAGATGGAGTGTCACCAATAAAAATCAACACAGGAAAACCACCAGAAAATGGTTACTTACATCTAAGGGCTATCTAAATTGAGCAGTACTGCAAAGTCTGGAGAAGTGATTTCTGTTGGGAGCTAATCTGTTGTACATTGAATGATCTATGTAGACCCTGCTAATGTGCATTAAAGATTCCTTAGTGTGAACATAAGAACATAAGAACGGCCGTACTGGGTCAGACCAAAGGTCCATCTAGCCCAGTATTCTGTCTACCGACAGTGGCCAGCACCAAGTGCCCCAGAGAGGGTGGACCGAAGACAATGATTAAGCGATTTGTCTCCTGCCATCCCTCTCAGCCTCTGACAAACAGAGGCCAAGGACACCATTTTATCCCCTGGCTAATAGCCTTTTATGGACCTAACCTCCATGAATTTATCCAGTTTCTCTTTAAACTCTATTATAGTCCTACCCTTCACAGCCTCCTCTGGCAAGGAGTTCCACAGGTTGACTACACGCTGTGTGAAGAAGAACTTTCTTTTATTAGTTTTAAACCTGCTACCCATTAATTTCATTTGGTGTCCTCTAGTTCTTCTATTATGGGAACTAATAAATAACTTTTCTTTATCAGCCCTCTCCACACCACTCATGATTTTATAGACCTCTATCATATCCCCCCTCAGTCTCCTCTTTTCTAAACTGAAAAGTCCCAGTCGCTTTAACTTCTCCTCATATGGGACCCGTTCCAAACCCCTCATCATTTTAGTTGCCCTTTTCTGAACCCTTTCCAAGGCCAAAATATCTTTTTTGAGGTGAGGAGACCACATCTGTTCACAGTATTCAAGATGTGGGCATACCATAGTTTTATACAGGGGCAGTAAGATATTCTGGGTCTTATTTTCTATCCCTTTCCTAATAATTTAACATAGCACTGTTTGAATCAGTAGTGCATTAAAGAGCACAAGAAAACATTATGAAGAGATTGCTCTTTACATTATATGCTGTTATGTAATATATATTGCTCATTAGTCTATACAAAGAGAAAGCCCCCAAAATCCTGATTTTTTATATCTATGTCAAACTCAGAAATTGCAAAAATGACGTCCCCCAAGCCCAAATAAGAAGCCCTAAATATAATTCCAGCTTTAGAAAGAGTAACAAATATATCCCTCCTCAGGTCTGGCCAAAGAGTTCGCGGGGCCCAAGGCAGCACGCTGTGTTTGGCTGAGCTGCATGGCCGTGTGGCTCCCAGTCAGGACAGCGAGTGAACAGGTGGGTGGGAGGGGCCGGGATCTGGGCAGTGCGGGGCCCTGTATGTGCAGGGCCACGGGGCCCTGAATGCACGGGGCCCAATGCAACTGCCTCACTCACCTTGCCCAAAGGCCAGGCCTGTCTCTCCTTCTCTTCTTCTATACATTGCTTAGCTGCAGGCTGCAATCAATCCATCTAAACTGTTTTTAGTTTCCATTCCCACCTCAGACTCGTCTTGTCATATTTTCAGGTGCGAGTTTCTTTAGGCTGCTGGCAAACAGGGGGGCTAATACTATATGTTCAGAGTTGTAAGAAGAAATTTACTTTTCTTCTTATTGAAAGCTATAAAAGAAAGATCACTTATCCTCTCAGTCTCTTGCACGTTCCTATACTTGAAGTGCAGATGCAATCAAAGTGACCTGGTAACTCACCTGGTGTTGTTTCATGCTCAGTCTCTCTCAGAGATACCAGATTATCCTTGTTCTGCATGCAGAAATGCTGCTGAAATCAGGAAATCTGTGCAAGGAGCAAGGTTGTGGTACAGCCCCAGACATTTACTCTGTTTATTCTTAATATTGTAGTAACAACCAGAGGCCTCAATTAGGATCAGGGACCCACTGCACTGGGTGCTGTATAAACATAGGAAGAAGTAGTCACTTCCACAAAGAACTTCCAGTTTAATTTAATGAAGAGGACAAGTGAATTTAACAAATAATTAGACGGGTTGAGAAAGGAAGATGATGGTAACAGACTGGCACATGGTTCCATAGACTGGCTATGTGCTAACCCAGGCAGGCTACAGGGATTAAAAAAGCCAAATACATAAACATCAGAATTCCTTATGGGCCATCTGCAATTGGCAATTTTCCTTAGATATCATGGTAGAAGTGGGTCTTGAGGGATTTGATAGACAAGATAGTGGCTTTACTAACTAAATTGGGAAGGTTGTTTCATACGTAAGTAGTAGCATGTAACCAAGCACAAAAACACTTGTGGGTGGAGTGGATATAGGGGTGACTGAGACTGACGTTGTTAACAGAGAGGCTGAAGTGGGGGCAATGAGAAAAGTTACAGGAACCAATGAGGAGGGAGACGTAGAATTCTGAAGAGCGCTAAAGAAGCTGTAATTAGATGCAGTGGAGAGGGCAGCGTCAGCGGACTGATTCAGAAAAGGAGGCAGTCTGTGAATTATGAAACAGGAAGCTTAGCTGAGCAGCCCTGCTTTCAATGGCTCCAGTAGGGATCAGAGAGGCTAGAGACACAGTAGTTAGGAAGATGGGAGTTGATGAGATCCTGGCTGAGGGTTTTAGCTATATGGACAGAAAGATAAGTCTGGGTCTTGGAAATGTTCAATGCAACAAAACGATAAAATTTGGGTCTGGATTGGATGTTTGCAGCTACAGAGAGGGCAGAATCAAGGTGTTACCTGGGTTAAGTAGCAGAGATGATGGCAGTGCTGGCAGCAGTGACAGAGATGAGGGAGGAGAGCAATTTGATTTTGGCTGCATTTCACAGAAGTTGGCAAGGAGAGAACGAATGGAGAACCAAGCACACTCCTCCATTGCTGAATAAGCTCAGCAGTGCTAGCAGGAGTAAACCTGAGATTTTGTAAGTAATTGAGAGCAGAATTTAAGGCCAGAGTATCTCCAACGTGAAATATTTCAGTTAGGCATATGAGATTAACTACATACATATTTGTCAAACCAGTATGTCCCTAACCTGATGTGTGGTCTGGGGTTACATGAAGGAACATGTTGGTAAGTATTCATGTCACTCACCTAATACAGGGACTGTAGTTTAGGGCTTGTGCACTAACACAGCTTTCTGCCTCTCTGGAGACATCTGTATTATAATAGTTGTCTTGGTGCTGTGAAAGAGACAAAAATTATTACTTATTTCAGAAGTGCTTGGAAGCCCCCTAAGAGAGCATGTGTCAAGCACTGTAGATTCATAGAGTCTAAGGCCTGTAGGAACTATTGTGATTGTCTGGTCTGACCTCCCATCCAACACAGACCAAGGGATTTCCTCAGAATGAATTCTAGCTTGAGCTAGTGCACATCTTTCAGGAAAACATTTTAAAATGGTAAGTGGTGGAGAACCTACCTCAACCCTCAGTAATTCGTGCCAATGGTTAACAACTCTCATTGTTAAAAATGTGCACTTTAGTTGTAATGTGAATTTATCTAAGCACCATTTTTTCCCCCTCATTTCAACTGGTATACAAACATGTCTCTCCCTCCCCTGAAGAATTTATAATCTAAGTAGATAAGACAGACAAAGGAGAAATAGAAGTGAAGTGATAGTCCAAATCCCCACAGCATGTCAGCTGTAGAGCCAGGAGATCTCCCAAGTTGTTGGCTAGCACCCTAACTCTTTGACCACACATATGTTATATAAACAAACATTGGAGAACATTGGAGCCTAGACTGATGTTAGCACAAAGTTGTACTGCTTTGGAGGGTGGGCCCTTAATACACTTCTAGAGATACTCTGGAAATGCTATTCTAATATCATACTGGTTGTCTAAGACACAGCAGCCCAAGAAAATATTTAACTCTTACCTTTGACTTCCTTGTTATCAGCTGAAATTAGAGGGTTTGGTTTATTCACACAGATTTGTAATCTCTCTCTCCTGCCAGAAGATTTTTTTCCCCATTGTTATCACTTTCCAACTTAGCCACTAGTTAAGTATGTCCTGCTATTTTGAATCTATTATTTAAGCTTTTATGTAGACTATAGAAAAATCTATTTGCCAGCATTTGGGCCACACAAAAAGTAGCCCTGCAGTGTGGATTCTGCAAGATGATCAGTACTCTCAACCTCCCATAATTTAAAGTTGTGAGTTGGAAAAGCACTCCACATATCAAAGGATCAGGCCCTTACAATACAGATAACTCTTCCCACCCCAAAGGTCTGATTTTCGTCTCTCTATACTGATATAACTCCATTTACACACATGTCCAACCAATGTAAGGAAGAATAGGGCGTTTCAAAATCAAACCTAAAGTGTGTGCTTCATTGAAGGGAATTTAACATGCATATCTCATACTTCTTTCCTGTAAGATGAGTGGGCTGAATTCTAGATGTATTTATTTTTTTATTATGGAGGATAGTGTTGTTCAGTGATGTAATTGCCTCCAGCATTTTGGCTGGGCTGAGACACGATGTGTCATACAAGCAGATACAAGTCTGAATTTCATCTGCAGCAGGTGTTTGTCAACATAACAAAAAACCCACCATGCAATTTGGTACGAGAGGCAGATGAAGTTCAGAGGGGAAAAAAACCCACAGAAGTGGAGTAGGGGGAGGACAGCATTGCAAACAACACAGAGGTATGTTAGCAGAGCTGCCTACGAATGTTTGCACACTGCCTCCCAGTTCTGTCACTTCCCCATTTTTACAACACTGAAAATATCCCTGCCTCAGCCAAACATTTATTTAAAGAGATTTAAAAAGTTCCCCATCTCCTGAGCACAGGAACAAATAGGACAGCACCAAGGGAGCATATTCCCCTGCCCGACTGGATGAAGTTGCTATTTCTCCTTCTCATAGTAGCTCCACTTTGGGGTTAGTTTGGCTCAGGTCTGTCCTTTGTGATTCTCAGAAGGATGGCAATTTCTAGAATAGCCCTTCATTTCAGAGGTTAGATGGGAAACTCTGTGGGCATTGGGAAACATGAACAGCAGCAGAGAATACTTAGAAGTGACTCTGAGGGAGTAGGGAAAAGCAGTAATAGGCAGCAAGGGCAGAAACAGACTACTCAAAGCAGAGCGGAGGGGCGCAATTCTGTGACCTTACAATGCTCTTCTCAGCAAGTGAGCTCTGCGTCAAGATCATCTGGAAGTGCTTTGAGCCTATCTGCGTCATGCCTGTCACTATATTGGGTTTCAGATGCATTGGGGATACAGCACTAACAGCAAAAATCATTACATAATGGGCCTAATTGTCCACTGCCTCGCATGTTGCACCTTGTGTATTCATTCATATCTGACCAAAGCAAATATAAATAGGCTGCTAGACTGATTTCATAGCATATTACGCTCATCTCAAAAGAGGGCAATTGATATAACAAGGTGTAAGGCAGTGGAGAATCTGGATTCAAGGTAGAGGTGTTAATGGTTAACCGGTTACCGTTAACCAGTGGTGACTGAAGCAGCCGCTCGCAGGCAGGGGGCACTCCAGCTCGACCAGAGCAGCCTCCCCCATCACAGGCCCAGTTATGGGCAGGTTCCCTCTAAGCTGTGTGGCATCACGAGCCCACAGCTGCTTAATGAGCTTGGCTGGGGGAGGGGCACTTCTCCCTCACGTACAGCAGCAGGCGCGGCCAGGTGACTCCATGCGCAGCAGCCCTGAGCCCCTGGGCGGGGTCATTAAGCAGCTGTGGGGCTGTGCTGCCATGCAGCTTAGAGGGAACCTTGGCACAAGCCCATCAGAGCAACCCTGTCCAACCCTCCTGCTTGCCCCCATTTAATCGGTTAACCCATTAAACTTAACATTTAACCGGTAAACTAATTAAATGGGATTTTCCATCCCTTTGTCAAGGTTTCAAACATTGTCCTGTTCAGGCTTGCTGACTTCTAGTTATTGTGTAATTATTGAATCAGAGAACAAATGTGTGTATAACAGCTAGAGGAAAAAAAAGCGATTGGTGAACTTAAAGGTTCAGTTGAAAATAATAGCATGCTTTTAAATGGTTTGACTGAACGGAGCCCAGCAAACGGTGAGCCTGGCAACCAAAATTCTTGTGTGAAAAGTTGTTGGCAGTATTGGCATTAATAGTTTGATGGAATTTATAAAAACAACAGACTCCGCAGGCCAAGGCCAGCATATCATTTTCATGCCAAGCTGGAAAGTTTGGGAAAATGCTAATGCTAGTGCGTGGAGCAGGCCCCTGTTGGTGTACTATGGGTCAAATCATAATTCCACTTCAATCAAATTTGCCATAAGCCTCAGGATTTTATCCCAAAACACCACCTACACGACTTCATTAAAATCTAAACCATCCTTCCCCTACCATGTTTGTCAGCAGAAACTCACCAAAGCTGCTAATAAATATAACAATCTACACACTTATTTAAACCACTGCAGATTTCTTTGGACTAATTTATCTTGGGTGTATACCAAACCCCTGGACTGAACACCTCAGGTATTTGAATATGGACCTGAACCACATGACTGATCCCGCTCTTTACAATGCGTGGTCCTAAATCCCAGACAGAAGCGCCTCCAAAGTGTGGAATCCAACTTTGTCGGTTTGGTCTCTATCTAGTTGTGAGACTGGATCTTCTCTTGGGGTTACACGTTTTACAGTCTTCTGCAGTTTAACATGGTCAAAGGGTGCCTGACCCTTACACATGTACATGGAGCGGAAGGAGGGAAAACACCTGTCTCGAGGAGCCAGTTCAGGGTCAGGGACACTTGCATTGCCTACACGGAGGGGAGCTTAGCATCTCAAATGGAGCAGAGAGGAGCTGGGAGGAAGAGGATTCATGGCCACTCTGCAGTAACTCATAAGGCAGGACTGGCCCAAGAAAGTGAGGGGACTAAGCTGCACACAGATGTTAGGAGCAGCTGCTCCTGTGCTCTAAGGAGCTTGAGGAAGAATTTCCTTCCCAAGGTTCTTCAAGAGCAGTGCTGTCCTGCACAACCCGAGCACCGGGCTGTCCTTGAACAGCACAGCTTGGCCCCCAGAGGCAGGGACGACGTATTGTACAACACTGACAGTACTAAACAAATTACACTTACGCTGTGCTTCACTCCTATAAAAGTAGCTGTGATTGTTCTATCAAATATGCTCAGTTAGAGCCTGTTCAGGGTAGCAGTAATAGATGACTGAGCCTCTCCCCTCCAGCTTATTGCTTCTAATCCAGCTCAACTCCTCAGAAATCAAACATTGGTGCAGCCAGTGTGAAGAGTTGGTAGTCTCAGTCTCGTTCTTAGGGAACAGCTGTCCAAAGAATAAAAGCACCACCACAACTGACATTAGCAGAGACATAAGGATTGAACAGGGATAGAAAGTCAGCCACCATACAGTAATATCCCCTCCACATCAAGACTAAAGCAATTTGCACAACATCTTGGGTCACTGCCTCAGCCATACACGGATTTCAAGTCTCCAGAGCAGAACTGGTTGGAACATAATCATTGAACTGCGCTGTTTCATCAAGGCCAAAACATTTCACACCTAACATGCAATTGGCTCTATAGCTGGGTGATTACTGTACTGGCCTGTGATAGCTGTAGATAGCTGTGGTTCCGGTTCCTCTAACACCTGCTTTGGTGTGATGCAAGAATTAAAACAAATCAACCCTGAATCAGGTTGAACAGGGATTTCTGTGCCTGAAATGTTTGGGATTTTATTCTCATGTGAAAAGAAAAAAAAAACACCACCCTTGACACAAAAGAAACCATACTGAAGAATTTTTTAAAAATAAAAAAATCAGTAAAATACCAACTTTTTTTGTCGAAGAGACAACAGAATAAGAACTTCATCCTGCAAATACTTATGCACATGCTTAACTATACACCCCGGTAGTCTCATTGATTTCAGTGAGATTATTTTCAAGGCGTAAGTTAAGCATGTGTATAGGTATTCGCAGGGTTAAGACTAAAATACCAGACTAAAAAGAGATTTTTTTTCTTAAAGATTGGAACAATTAATTATAATTCTCATTAGAGAGAATGACAATTGTAAGTGGAAATTAGACAGCCAGGCACAGGCAACAGCAATCAATTTACTTCTTAACTACGTGATGATTATATTAGTTCCTGATATATTTGTCTGGAGTTTCTATAGGAACTTGTTTGGCTCTGGACACCATGCTTCAGACATATTATTTGTAGCTATTGAAGGATAAACTTAACTTTTGTCAATATGACCCCTGCTGTTAAAGTCTGGTCTTTGTAAAGAGGTACGTGCTTGAGCACAGGTATACAAAAGGAGGGGACAGGTGAAACTGGTTTGAACCTGTTGTAAGGCCTGCAAAATGACAGTGAGGGGACAAATGATGATTGGAGGGAATTTGGTGCAAAGGGGCATGACCTGTATATGCATGCAATTGTAAGTGGTCAGTAAAAGGGGGGTAACTACCATGTAAGAAAGTACAAAAGACCTTGCCTTTTGTTTGGGCATTGGCAGAAACTTTGCAGAAACTTTTTTTTCTCCTGAGTATCTGGAGGTTTTTGCCCTGGAATGCATTCCTGAATAAAGCTGGTTGCTTAAGAAGGGTGTCTGGAATTGATTTGGTAGGGGTTTTGGGCCCCCATCCGAACCCTCGGATTAAATTCTCCGTCATTTATGGTGTCAGAAGTGGGATGGATCGGGACACCAGGTGATTGTGACGAGCCGGACCGGAGAGACTGAACAGAAAGGCGCCATACAAATCGGTAAGAGATCCGTGTTAAAAATCTCACTGTTCTGTTCCTCTCTCCTTGTCCTGAACGGCTGCTTTCACTGGCGGTAAGCGTCCACCCTATGTTAAGAACATCCTTCCCAAGCAACTGTAAGTCTTTCTCTTTTCTTTTTCTTTATTTTTTTTATTTTTTATTTTTTATTTTTTTTGGTTTTGAATAAGTTTGTTATAAAGGGGACTGTGGGAAGACACAGAAACAGGGTCAGCTCAGGCTTGAAGCTGAGAGGAAGGCAGGTTAGTGCCGGATTAGAACTGTTTTATAGGTAATAGGACAGGGATTATGGGGAATAAAGGATCTAAGATAGATCCAAAAACCCCATTGGGTAAAATGCTACAGATTTATAGCCAGCCAGGGAAATTGCCAGCAGGTCTTAAGCTCAGGAGGCTGGCAAAGCTCACACATGCGTGGAATGAATATACTTATGTAGAATCAGAATTGCAATTCCCAGTTCAAGGTACCTTTCAATTAGAGAAATTAAATTATTTAAAGGGTGTCTTAGAGTCCAGTCACCCCTCCCAGATGAATTATTGGCACCTCTGGGATGATCAGGCCTCTAAATTAAGAGATAAATCCATAATGGCTAGCCTAAAGGACTCAAATGAAAAACTAAAAAAACAATTGGCAGAAATAAAGGAGAAATCTGACTCCTCTAAAGTTTGTCCACCTCCGTACGTTCCTACACCAAGCGCGCCCAGCGGAATCTACCCATCCATCTCGAAACCACCAGCTCCGCTGCCAGACCCACCTGAAGATCTATTGGACCTGTGGGTCCCCAATTTCCCGGCTCCCCTTCCCACCGACCTGCCCCAGCATCACCAAATATTGCTTACCGATCATTCAGCTGCATCAGCCCAATTTAAATCTCCCGCACATACTCACACCTCTGCAGGGGCAGTGGGGAATGTCAACCTGGCCAATAAAACTTCAGACTGTGAGCATACTCAGAGTCCAGTAATTCTGAAGCAGTCAGAAGTCTCCTCAAAAATGCTGCAGCGGACATTGGCAAAAGACTTAAAGGACCTGGGGTTTGTTATAACTAAAATAGATCCCGAAAATAACTCAGTGACTATAAGTAATGAAGTAAATAAGGATGTGATTATTGAAGTTGGACCTAAAAGTTTTCCTGGACTGTTTAAAGAGAATATTAATCTTTTCCCACTAAGACAATTTCCTAATCCAGCAGGGGGCGCCCCAGCACTTATCCACGTCCCCTGGACACCTAATGACATCATGAATTTTAGGCTTACTCTCCCAAAAATAAGAGAGGATCCTGTGGGCTTGCAAAGGGAATTGCGCCAGATTTTTGAAGTTTATCAGCCTACCCACAGAGACATTGACATGCTACTCTCGGGAATAATGGAACCCCATGAGAAGCAAGCTCTTTACACCCAAGCAAGGCGAGGCCCTGGGGATACTCCTGCCCACCTGGGTGAGCAATGGCCCCAAGATTTGCCAGGAATTCCTGCTACGGCTGCAGAACGTACCAGGCTAGCAAACGACCGTACAGGTCTCCTGAATGCAATTACCGAAATGGTTCCAGTGCAAACTGATTGGTCTAAAGTATATAACTGCAAACAGAAGCCAGATGAAAGCCCTGTTGATTTTCAGGCAAGGCTCTTTGCAGCCATGAGAAAGTATAGCACCTTTAACCCAAATGATGCCAATATGCGCACTATGGTAGTAACCACCTTTGTGCAAAATTTAAGACCAGAAATTGGAGACAAGATTATTAATAATATGATTGGATGGAAAATGGAAACTACTGAGAAAATTTTGGAAGCTGCAACTCAGTTCTTTGACAACTTGCAAATAGAAAAACAAAAAAAAAAGGAACTTAAAAATACCCTAATGGCACTACAAATACAAGATTTACAAGGCCACGGGCAACCAAAAGGTCAGAGGGAAGGCCCAAACAGACCCCGGCGTGGCCCCCAACCTAATGATGTGTGTAATTACTGTGGTGGGTTTGGCCATTGGAAAAATGAATGCCGTAAAAGACGACAAACTAGATTTAACCAGGGCTCCAACAGACAGTCCGGACCATCACCACAAGAACAGAGGTGGCCCAATACTAACCCCTTTCCAGCAGGTGCACCCAACAGAGACTACCCTCCGGAGGACCGACAAAGGATTAATCCGTTCTGACTATGCCCAGAGGTTATTGATAAAACATTGCAATGCTCTCTGTTACCTTCTGTCTCTCTTTCTGCTACACCTGATGCCTTAGTTTCATTTTCCGTTAATGGAAACAAACATGAATTTCTAATTGATACTGGTGCCTCTCTTTCCACAATAAGAGAGGATGAAGCTCCCAGTCTGGCCAGAACTGGAGAAATAGTAAATGCTGTGGGGGTTGGGGGAGTAACTATCCCCCATGCAATGAGTGAACCGTGTTCCTTAACCATTGGGCCTTTGACAGAGGAACATGCCTTTCTGTTATCTCCCAGTACGCCTGTAAACTTGATGGGTAGAGACCTGCTGTGTAAATTGAATGCTACAATTTATTGTTCCCCTGAAGGGGTCTTTGTTGATATACCCCATAATCAGGCACCAAATTTCCTCATGATGTTAACAACAGACGGACAAGGTATAAACCCAGACTCCAAACTGGAGAGTGTGGAGCTGGACCAGGTACCAACGTCTTTGTGGGCTTCTCACTCCAATGAAGTTGGGAAACTGTTAACAGCAGAGCCTGTACGGATCAGGTATAAACACGGCCGGCCTTACCCTCGAGTGTCTCAGTACCCCTTGTCCCAGGAAGCGGAGGAGGGCATAGCGCCTGTAATCTCCTCCCTGTTGGAACAAGGAGTGCTCATAAGAACGCAGTCTGTGTGTAATACCCCAATACTTCCAGTCAAAAAGGAGGGGAAATTTGATGATCAAGGGAGACAGATATATAGATTTGTGCAGGACCTAAGAGCTGTAAATCAGTTTGTTATCCCCAGATTTCCTGTGGTTCCTAATCCAGCAACAATATTGTCCTCTATCCCTGCAGGTGCTAAATGTTTCTCTGTCATAGATTTATGTTCAGCCTTCTTCTCCATTCCCATTGATAAGGATTCACAGTTTTTGTTTGCTTTTTCCTATAAAGGGGAGCAGCTGACCTGGACCAGACTTCCTCAAGGGTATACTGAAAGTCCCACCCTTTTCTCACAACTGTTAAAAAGGGACCTTGATTCAATTTCTCTGCCAAAAGAGTCTACCCTTGTTCAGTATGTTGATGATTTATTGATAGCCTCACCTAATCATGAAGCATGTAAAACGGATACTGTACATTTGCTGTGTGAATTAGCAAAGAGAGGTCACAAAGCCTCCAAGGCAAAGCTCCAGTTCTGTAAAGCAGAGGTTGAATATTTGGGTCACCTCATATCCCAAGAAGGGCGAAAGCTTACTGATAAACGCATAACCTCTGTTCTTTCTCTCCCTCGCCCAGTAACTAAGAAACAGGTTCGGTCTCTCTTAGGTGCTGCTAGCTATTGCAGACAATGGATTCCTAATTTCTCTGGTCTTGTAAAACCCCTTGTATCTCTGACATGTGACAAGGTGAAGGATCCCGTCCCGTGGACAGAGGAGGAAGAAAAATCCTTTCAAAAAGTGAAAGCTGCTTTGGTCTCTCCACCCTCTCTTGGGCTCCCTGATTATGATAAACCCTTTACTCTTTTTTGCCACGAACAGGATCAGGTCGCTTCGGGAGTATTATGTCAGCCATTTGGAAATCGCCTTCGTCCTGTAGCTTATTTTAGTGCTCAGCTTGACCCAGTAGCAAAGGGTTTCCCCCCGTGTCTTAGAGCTGTGGCCGCAGCTGCTGTACTATTAGAAAAAAGTCAATGCCTGGTATTGGGTCACCACCTGACACTTGCTGTACCCCATGCAGTGCAAGCTTTGTTGAATAAGACTAAGACCCAGCATTTGTCAATGCAAAGACTGACTAACTATGAGAAAGCCCTTTTAGGAGCCCAGAATGTCTCTATAGTACGCTGTTCTACTTTAAACCCTGCCACCCTTTTCCCTAACCCTACTGATGGAGAGCCCCATGAGATGGAACCCCACGATTGTTTAGCATTGGTGGACCTCACTTGTACCCCACGATCTGATCTAAGGGACATTCCTTTGTCCAATCCTGATTTAGTGTATTACACTGATGGGTCATGTAAAAGGGATGAAAGGGGAAACCTTATAAGCGGGTATGCTGTTGTTTCTGATCATGCAATAATTGAAGCTCATTCTCTTCCAGGGATAAAAAGTGAACAAGCCGCTGAACTAATTGCTCTCACTCGTGCCTGTATTTTAGCTACTGATCAATCTGTTAATATTTATACTGATTCAATGTATACTTTTAATATCTGTCATTCTGTAGGTCAGATTTGGAAACATCGAGGATTCTTAACATCCTCGGGAAGTGCTATTTCTAATGGATCCCTTGTTAATGACCTCTTGCTTGCTATTCAATTACCTTTTGCTATTTCTATTATGCATTGCAGTGCTCATACTGATAAAACTGATACTATATCAGTAGGAAACAGACGGGCAGATTTTGCAGCCAAGAATGCAGCTGCCAGTGGACCTCCAGCTCCATTTCAAATCCTGGTTGCTGTTTCTGTTCCCCTGACTCTAAATGATTTATCCCTGTTGCAATCTAGGGCACCTGAGAAGGAACAACACAATTGGTACAAAGCTGGGTGTCGTATTCAAGATAATAACATTTGGCTTTCACCAGATGGACGACCTGTGGCTCCTTCTACGTTGGTGTCCCACTTGGCTACCATTACCCATGGATTAGGACATATGAACAAAAGGGGGGTAGCAGACCAGATTCTGAAGCATTGGTATGCGCCCGGGATTCACCAAGCTGCTGCTAAAATCAACAGCAATTGCGCTACTTGTCAAAAGTTCTCTACCCAGGGTGGAGAAAAGACTACTCTGAGTGCTCATACTTGGGCCTATGGACCCTTCCAATATTTGCAGATTGATTTTATAGAGTTAACCCTTTCCTGTGGGTTCAAGTATTGTCTGGTTATTGTATGTGTGTTCAGTGGTTGGGTGGAAGCTTTCCCTTGCCGCCGAGCGGACGCCACTACTGTGGTGAAGAAATTAGCTACTGAGGTGGTTCCCAGATTTGGAATCCCTTTAAAAATTGACTCGGATAAGGGAACCCATTTCACAGCCAAAATCCTGCAAGATCTGTGTAGAGCCCTCCACATAGAACAACGATTCCATACTCCATATCATCCCCAAAGTTCAGGGCATGTTGAAAGGAAAAACCTCGATATCAAACGGAAGTTAAGCAAGATTATCTCTGATAATGGACTCAAGTGGCCACAGGCATTGCCCCTTGCCCTCATGCATATCCGAAATACCCCAAACCGCAAACATGGTCTCACCCCTCATGAAATCCTATTTGGGAGGCCAATTTTACTTGGATTTGAGCCTCCTGGAAAAATTAATCCTTCCCACTTGTCTGAATGTTATGACGAACTACTTCAATACTGTATACATCTGTCTAAAATTGCTTTTAGTCTCTCCTCTCAGGTTGCAGAAGCCTTACCTGTCCCAACTGATGTGCCTTGCCATGATGTGCAACCAGGAAACTGGGTCCTGATAAAAGAATTCCGGAGGAAAGACTGCCTATCTCCAAGGTGGAATGGTCCCTTCCAGGTCCTGCTGACTACCAACACGGCTGTGAAGGTAGCCAAGCGAGATTCTTGGATACACGCAAGCCACGTGCGCCGCACCGTTGACCCTCAGAAGTTGTGTGAATTTGCCTCTCCCGACATATCGCCTCCTACTGAACCTGTCAGCCCAGAGCCAGAAGAGAACGACTTTCTACCGCTTTCTGAGAAAGAAATCGAATCACTTCTCCTGAACGAGGAATATACATCATCGGAAATCAAAGACCTGGACCTCATTCACTACGCTCTCACTACAGGCCAGATCCCTTCTGGTCCTATTAGTCACGTTGACATTCCACAACAATCTGCACCCGACCTTGCCATTGACCCTACCGGCATTTTGTCAGAGGACGGTGGGTTTTCTACTTATAACCTCCGTCCGCGCAAGTGCTGAAAGGATTACAATCCTGCACAATGGCTAAACTCTTGTTCCTCCTTTGTATAGGCCTTATTTGGCTCCAAGGGGGGAATGGTATTGGTACTAACACCTTTCTGCAGCTGGCAGAAGGTATGGCACGAGCCGCAAACAAAACTAACTGTTGGGTGTGTGCCTGGGCACCACAAAGTGCGCATAGTGGATACCCAATAGGTGCCCTTCCGTTAAACAAAACTGGACTAGTAAGTGATGCATTACTGGAACAAAATGACCAAACTGTGTGGTTCAACCAGACTGGGTGCATCCAATTATCATTCAGTGGTACAAGCCCCCTATGTAGGAATCTTACAGGTACCACCTTTGTCGGGAAATCAAGCTGCACACACATTATAACAAAGCTGAATGGGACACATGTATGGCATAATGGTTCCACTATGTCTACCGCAAACCTTTGGTGCACCCTATTCAAACCAGAAATAACAACCATATGGGGAGGGACCACTAGTACAGACCTTTGCAAGGAAGGTAACACCACCTTTGGGAACCGAGCCATGATGACATATCAGTCTGACTCGTGGAACATGTATAATTATTGGTGGATATGCGGTAAATTTGCCTATAAAAGGCTTCCGCAGAATGCCTCAGGGTTTTGTTACCTCAGTCTTGTGACACCAGCTATGAGAATTGTTGACACTTTGCCACCAGGGCATATCAGGAATAAGCGGGATGGGTCTTGGGAGAAAGCATGGAACTGGATAGAACAAACTCCCCTTGCAGTAGCTGAAACTACCATTCCATGGGTAGGGCAGGCAAAAACAAATCATGATTTAAAAACAATGTCCTTGCTTATGGAAAAATTCATGAATACCACAGAAGGGGCATTAGGTGTGGTACAGGAAAATTTAAATGAATTACGAATCTTTACCCAGCAAAACAGACTGGCTCTTGACTATCTACTAGCAGCTCAAGGAGGGGTATGTGGATTAATAGGCCCAGAGTGTTGTGTTAAAGTTTCTGATGTGAGTTCAAACCTAACCACAAGGATAAAGGAAATCCAAACATTGTCTGTCCAGACAAAAACATTTAGAGAGCAGTTGCAAGACTGGAATCCTTTGAATTGGTTGGGAATAGAGTTAAGCGAACTCATGAAGAAAGTGGTGGGAGGAATATTGATGTTCCTTGTCTTAATATGCTCTATATACATAATGATACAGCTAGCCTTATGCTGTATTAAAAGGTGCTTACAAAAGATAGAAAATGTAGCAGAAAGCAAAGTACAACAGATGCTTCTGCTAAATGTACAGAACCCTCCCAAGAAAGACTACAAAGACACTTGCACGTTTGAGGATGAATGGGAAAGGATGCTTCAGATTAATTGTGATCCACAAGTGGATCAAAGGGGGGAATGAAGGATAAACTTAACTTTTGTCAATATGACCCCTGCTGTTAAAGTCTGGTCTTTGTAAAGAGGTACGTGCTTGAGCACAGGTATACAAAAGGAGGGGACAGGTGAAACTGGTTTGAACCTGTTGTAAGGCCTGCAAAATGACAGTGAGGGGACAAATGATGATTGGAGGGAATTTGGTGCAAAGGGGCATGACCTGTATATGCATGCAATTGTAAGTGGTCAGTAAAAGGGGGGTAATTACCATGTAAGAAAGTACAAAAGACCTTGCCTTTTGTTTGGGCATTGGCAGAAACTTTGCAGAAACTTTTTTTTCTCCTGAGTATCCTGGAGGTTTTTGCCCTGGAATGCATTCCTGAATAAAGCTGGTTGCTTAAGAAGGGTGTCTGGAATTGATTTGGTAGGGGTTTTGGGCCCCCATCCGAACCCTCGGATTAAATTCTCCGTCACTATTTAGGTTGTTGAATGAAAGAGAATACCAAAAGGATTATTACTGAGAAGGGTACAAATCCTGATTTCCAATTGGGGTTCAGAATCCATCATTTCTAATAAATAGCATATAGGACAAGATTTAGCTCAGCCCTTTGTTCAAATAATTTGAGCTAGTAAGAGTCCCAAGAAGCCATGAAATATGAGACACACATAAATTGCAATCAAAGGACCTGGGCACACACAGCAAAAGAAATCACACACACATGAAAACTGATCATCTAGGAACCACTTCCAGAAACAAAGAAAAGAGCGCCCCCCCATGGCATTCCAATTTAGACCGTAACACAGATTCTAGAAAAAATATGCAAAGCCTTTGGCTGAGTGAATGAATTATTTGTTAATCAATTTACATGACATTTTTCTAACATCACTTGAACTGGATATACTGTAATTTGCCATTCAGAAAATTTTGCCAAACCTCTGTAGCTAAATATTCATTAGTCAGAAAGCCCTGAGAATCTTCCAACAAGGCCCAGGGTAAGCTTAGGTTGTTTCTCATGCGGTTGCTTGGACCACAGAGACCACCAACATATTATGCACCTGTGGAAGTTATTGTGGATGTTGTGTCCTAAGCCAAATCTGGTATGTTATGAGGTAAGATGTCTGGAAGGGACTGTTGTCACTGGGTAGGCATTGGGCTTTAGGTCTTGGGGCGGGGGAGGGAAGGGGAAAGTCTTTTCCCTCCTACTTTCATTGAGTCGAAGATGATTCTTGTTGGAAAGGTGGTAGGCATTTGGAGCATACCACCTTAGAGAGCACTGATGAATTGTATGAGAAAGTGGGTCCCCTTTATAGTTAGAAACCTGATCTCTTCATTTGACTTGAATTCATGCATTTGATGTTTTCAATCATTTGGAAACACTTCATCTGAATGGTGTCCAACTTTTCAAATTTGAAAGCAAGGGGCTGTGTTTCAGTCCCATAGATGAGACTACTGCTCCCAAAGCACTGTATAGCTTCAGCTCTGTCTCTCTACCCACCAGTGTGTTTGGCTGGCAAAAGACGGTCTTGATTAAACCCCTCCCTCCAATTCCTGATTATATTTTTGTGGTGCAGGCTTTAAGTTATTTTTCCATGTTATTGACAACAGAGCCAAGGTAAGAGAAATCACTAACGATCTAGCTAGGCCAAGGACCTTTTTAATGTTTAATCATTACTATTTCTGTGTTCAACATATGCAATGTGTTTTACATATAAAGAGGAGGCAAAGGCTCAGATTGAGAGGTATTGAGGTGCCTAAAGAAGTTGATAGACTCCTACCAGGATTTATAAAAGAGCCTAGGCAAGTGAGGCACCTAACTCATTTAGGTGACTCTTGAAATCCCCCTAGGCACCTAAGTACTTGTGTATACTTGGCCCAGTGCCCTCCTGACGAAGAGTTTACAATCTTAGGCCCTGATCCTGGAATAAGCTCCACACATTGGTCAGACCCAAGTGCCAGAATAGAGCCTCCTTTTTCCACAATGTAATGAATGGCAGCACAGAAGTTGAGTTTTCATAGCGTAATAGTTTTCTGTTTGACAGGAGAGAGGAGTGAAGACAAGAGTCAAATTTAGCCCTGTTGTAAAATTAAGTCACCTCTATTAAATGCAGCTGCACCTAAGTATATCAAAGCTGAATTTGACCCAAAATGACACGTAGAACATTAACTCAGGTTCAGGTCTCATAACTTCGGTTCTCTTCTGCCAAACTACTGTAGAATAAACCATCCTAGATGGTGGGCACAGCTTAGCGTGCTGGGAAATTATATGTTCTTTTACCATTACGGTCCAACAGTATTGACTCACGTATACATGACTTTCGAGTACTTCAGCCATTCAAGAGAGGAGAATACAGGTTGTTTTTTTTTTTTTTTTTTTTTTTTTTAAAAAGAACTGTATGTTAACTAATGATTTTGAATCCAAATAGAGAGAAGGAAAAGATGCATTTGTTTATGGTATGTTAATGAGTGAATTTGAATCACAGGGAGAAAAAAAGGAACACATGTATTATTTCAGTCTATTGCTCTACAACTTATTTATGGATATATTCTGTAGTCTATTTTAAAGTCCGAAGTGATGGGTCATCTCCTGCTTTCCCAGAGAAAGTATTATGCAGCCTAAGAGATCTGTGTCAGAAACTTTCCCCGGATATTCAGCCTTTTAAAAAAAGTTAATTATTTCATCCATTTTCCACCTGTATATCAGAAAGCTCTTTTAAAAGAGTTAGTTATTCAAACAATAAAGGTAATTGGCTTTCTCTCTCAGTGACAGGTTTGTATGTGTGTGTGTCTTAACCTTTATCAGTGAATAACAGTGAGTCATCAGTAATTAGACAGGATGGCACAGACTACATTGGGTACAATAGACAGTAATGTTATTAGGCAGATTGTGACATTAACAGGAATGACAAAAACAGGACATTAGCTCATACTGAATGTGAATTAAAGGGTCTTGGGCTTGGAGATTCATTTAGCTAACTTGACTTCATCTCCTGTTCATGAGGTAATAACCGTACAGTTGGCAAATCTGACAAGTCTTCACAGGAAGAATGAGATGTTCTTGCCCTACACTACTTTCTGGGGTCACACCTTGGGTGTGAGTAATCCCTAACTCTCCCTGACAGGGTCACAGCAAAGTCTTCATTTGCAGACTATGCAAAGAGAATGGTGATGAAGCATATGCCTCTGCTGGCATATAAGAGCATCCTGCATTATATATGAAACTATGGGCCAATCACTATACCTATGGGAAGATGATGCTCTTTAGCTCAGTTCATTAGCTCATCTAGTGGAAGCACAACTCTGAATGCAGCTGAAGTGGGCGCAGGAGCTCTAATGTGTGTGGCATCTATTGCACCACGTGGAAACAGTTGCATGGGCATGAGAGTGGGAAGGGCTCTGTGCAAACCTCTCCCCCCACTTAAATCCAACCATGAGGCAAATTGTTCAGCTAACTCATTTAACCCAATTAACTCAGAGTCCAGTGGTGATGGGGACAGGCAGAGATGGTCTAGATTCAATGGTCTCAGCTCTGCATCCAGGCAGCCTTGAGGTAACAGTGGTTCTCCACAGATCAGGGCAGAAATGGAGCTTGTATCCTCCTGACATGAGAGAACGGGCCCTTTTTGGCACAGCACTGCTCTCCCCAGTCCTGGGAAAGGGGACAGAAAAGGAACCCTAAACACAGTTGGCCCATTCTGTAGCTGTCAGACTACTTGGTCAGCCAAATCAGCAGACAAAATAAAACCAAGATTTACCGACTGACAGTTGGGTCATGGACTGTCAGACCCCTTCCTGACAATGATCAAGGACTAGAACAAAAAACAGCCCTTGTTGCCAAAACACTGAAGAGTCAAAGCTAGGGCCCCACCAAATTCACAGTCCGTTTTAATCAATTTCATGGCCAGCATGTTTTTAATTGGTCAGTTTCATATTTTCAGCTGTTTACACCTGAAATTTCATGATGTTGTAGCCATGGAAGTCCCAACTCAAAAGGTACCCCGATATGAGTCTGATCTTCTCTCCCTCACCTCCCCCCCGAGTTTCTGTATAAAAGAGGGACAAGTCCTGTCCCTCCTCAGTCCAGCAAAGACTTGCAGACAGGATCCCCCTCACTAGGGCACTTCTAGGAGCAGGGGGAGATCAGACCCACCTCCACAAGTCTCCTCCAGCTGGAGGAACCTCTGGGGCTAGAGCTCCCTGCCACAGGGGGAGGCACTCAGAAGTGGGTCTGATATTTTCTGAGAGCTAGAGCAGCTGTGCTGGGAAGGACAAGTCCTGTCCCTTCCCAGCCCAAAAGGGACAAACAGCTGGAGCCTCCTGGCAGGAGCACTCAGGAGCAAGATGGAGATCAGATTTCCTGGAGAAGGGCTTATTTCCTGGTCCATGACGTTTTTCACAACTGTGAAATTGGTAGGGCTGAGGTGGAACATAGACATCACTGCATTCAGTGAAACCAGACTTGCTGAGGAGTCCCACTTTGAGGATGAGAGAGCAACCTACACCGACTGCTGGACTGGCAAGACCAAGGCCAAGTTGGGCCAGACAGGGATAAGGGTCACCATATAGTCTCACATTGCCCGCAAGCTTGATTTGCTTCCCAAGGGAATCAATGTCCAATCTAGGATGCTCTGAGTAAACTTGTCTGGAGACCAGTATGCTACCATTAGCAGCACGTATGCACCAACAATGACTCATACAGATGAAATCAAGTGGATGTATTAGAAAGATCTCAACAGAGTTGTCAGAGGGGAGCCACAGCAGGGCAAACTTATTGTCCTTGGAGTCTTCAAGGCTCATGTGAGAGCTGACCAACATGTGGAGCATGGTGCTAGGACAATTACTTCTCCCCCAGGGGGCCAAGTTCAATCTCACTTCTACTGGCCTCTTTTCCAGAACAACAAATATATGACAAGATGGTGGCCTCCCAATTCAAAACAGTGGTAAGGTGTAAAGACTAATTAAAGATGAGAAGACACCTACTTTTGGAAAGGTGCTGGATGCTAGTAAGACCATCAGCTTGTGAGAAGCATTGTGTTGCTTTGCCTCTCACCAAGCACCCCAAAATCAATGCAGCTGCCATGAATCAATGCGGCTGCCATGAAAGACTCCAGCAAACAAGCAAAAACTGGAACAGACACCGGAGAACCCAACTTGTTGACCTGACCGAGAACTCTGACATGGTGAATTTTTGCAAGGACCTATGGAAACTCCTTCATAAAATGAGGCTGTCCAAAGGAGACAATTGCTCTCATGTGCTCATTTCATGATGGCCTGCTGGTCAGGGTGATGGAGTGGAGTGACCCATCAGAAGCCTTCCCTGTAACTAACGGCATCAAACAATTCACTAAGCTGGCAGGCTGCTTCATTCTGAGCCTGCTCCACATCTACCTTCCCAGAAACATTCCAAAGCTCTGCCCCTCCACAAAGAGCACTCCTCTCTTGGTGGCGATTTGTGTGTCTACCAGCTGCTCCCAAATTGACCTTTCTGCACTACTAGGGAGGGGCACAACTGCTCCTGCATCTCCCTTTGCTTCCCTGCCAAAGAAATCTGCAGGGAGCATGAATTCTGCACACATGCAGTGATACAGAATTCCCCCAGAAGTAACAGCTGTAAACTGAGCTTCACATCTCAGCAGCCTTCCCAGATCTGGAGAAGTTGAGATGACCCCTTATGCAGTTTTTGGGGGTGCTGAGTACATACTGAGAGCTGGAGAAGCAGTGGGAGTTGTTAAATTTGAATGACAATGAAAACTACAGAGACTATTTTGAACTCCAACAGCTTTATTCATATGAATGCAACAAATGTATTAACACCTGTAGATATAACCACTACAGTACATCAGCAGATTCACTTCTCCGGAGAGATCAAAGTGACTCTATTGCATGACACCCTGGAGTGCACAGCTAAGGGAGTGTTCAGAGCAGTGCAGGGGCAGACCACTGGACTACCATGCATAATCCAGAATGGTGACAAGCCTGCCTCCATTTTCACAAATATTAGCAAAAAAAAATAAGTTGCAAAACTGTAGAAAGTGACTTTCAAGTCACGAAATCTAATTTCAGTTGTAATATAATTTCATGGCATTACTAGTAGCAAAGCAGGTAACAGAACTAAGTAACTTAAAAATATTTTAAAGATTGAAAGTATCAATCTTAAAGGACATCAGCTTCAATTATTACCCTATGTAAGTTTTCTTTCTAAAAAAATTGTGTCTTTCTTTAATAAAAGGCCTTTTGCCTTCGTCTCAAGAAAATGGAAAAAGCCAACATGCAAGAAATGAATGTGTATAGGCTGTCAGTGTACCAAGACCCCACATTTCTAAGGCAGTAACCTTCAAGAGCAACACGAAAAGTCCCATTTTAACAAGTCCACATCCCTTTGGAAAAAGGACTCAGATGCACGTAGCTTCCCATTTGGCCCATGTGTACATGACATGTGTAATACACGGATAGCACAGCAAGGGAAGTTTCAGTTAAAGAAGACAGGGGAGAGTTTCTTATACATGGAGAGGGGCAGCAGAAGCTGGTAATAACTGGAAGAGTTTCTACAGAATGAATTCACAAGCAAGATATACAGGAGGCTCCTGACTTGTGATGCAATCTGTTCCCAGGGAAGAGTCGCACGTTGGGGACATCGTAACTTGAACCCTCATTTGTTTGTGTTTTTTTACATGTTATGTCTCCCTGATGGTTTTTTTCCAGCTTGTCCAAGACACTCCTCTGCAGCGAGTGCATTTTTTAAAACAGGATTATCTGTCAAACACACTAGTGTGTCATGATTAGGAGAGGAGGGACTGAGTCACCAACTCTTATCATCTACAGCTTTTTTTCCTCTCTCAGAAAACAGGAGATCACAAAATCAGAAATATTTTGTGCACCGCTGCATATACATGGCAGAAAGTTTTAATTCTATTTTTGAAGCAGAATGGACTCTTCACATTTGGTCATAAAACTAGTGAGGATAACATTTTCCTCCTCCCAAACATGGCATCCAATCTGCTCCGGCACATTTGTCCATGTGTAAAGAGGTCACCGTGAATGGAAAATATGCCAGTTTTGCACCCAATTAACACAATGCATATTCTGCAAGCACAAATTTCCTGTTTGTGCGCATGTGTATTTAGGGCCTGATCCAAAGCCCACTGAAGTCAATGGGAGACTTCCATTGATTCTGATGGGCAATGAATTAGGCCTATATTTTGCAGGCACAATTTAGAAGCACTTCAGAGTAAAGACACTACTAAGTAAGGTCTGGCTTACCTGATTTGAAAACAACAACAACAACAACAGTGTAGGGAACAGATTTGGTTTATACTGCTGTGAAATAACTGAATCTGGTCCACAGCCAATACACAAAATAGTTCATGGCAACTATTTAGGAAAGGGACAATACTGGAATATCAGAAGTTTTACAGGTCAGGCCTGCCGTGCTGTAACATCTTTGGAGGTAGACTGGCTTAGGGCATATCATGCAGTAATTAATCTAGTACAGACATAATAAATCAACTGCCAAGTGTTCTCCCATAGATTCCGTTACTTCATCAGAATGAGATGCGTAGGTGGAGTTGACGGGAGAGTCAGCTGTTAACTTACTATGGTAAGTAGATCTAAGTACACTGACCTCAGTTATATTATTCACACAGCTGAATTTGCATAACTTAGATAGACGGCTCATGGTGAAGTAAACTAGGCCTAATAGAGCAGCCCTATGCCTCATTCTAGACAGTGATATCAATCCCTTGGCTCTCACATATATGAAAAAGAAGGAACCACAATGGTAACTTCTACAGTCTCATTGGGCCTGCTCCCCTTGAAGTCAATGACCAAATCTCCCATTGGGAGCAACACATCTGAATGCTCTTTGCCTAGGGACAGTCCTGTGCATCATCCAGCTCTGCCATGTTAAATATCTCACACAGCATAAACCACTGCTGGGGGAGGCAAGTTGTCAAGCAAAGCCCCATAAATGTTAATGCTAAGAATCAATCACACAGAGGTTAACTGCCAGTTGCCTGTTTTATGGCAACATCGAGCTGTAGCTCTACACAGCCTCCGACTGCCACATTCCCTTTGTCATAAAGGGCGGTCTTAGGAGTGGATATCTGCTGGCCGTTCACAGTGCTGCTGAATCTCCTCGGCGAGGTCCAGGCACCGCAGGATGCGCCACTTCTCAGCAGCTAGCTCCTCTCTGGAGACCTGGCCTAGCAGTTTTTTGGCAAAGAGGTTCTGATCTTGCATGAAGAGACCCACAGCAGATCTTGGGGCCTCAGGGAGGTTCTCCAGGCAGCCACTTTTGAAACAGAAGTTGATTTTCTTATCACGTCTCAGCCCTGGTCCCCTTTCTTCAATCCATGTCAGAGGCCTAATGCAAAAGAGTAGAAAAAAACCCCACCATTTAGGAAGAAGACACAACAAAGACGGGGCCTCTGCAGTGAGGCTTTCTGCTACACAGTGAAATCACAAAGGGCTGGGCCAGGTGGAGGAAGCTCACAACACGGCATGGCAGTTGAAGGCAGAAGCAGCAATGCTGGCAAGCGGTGACAGTGGCAGCACTGAGCAGCTGTCGAGATGGCAGCGTCATGGAACATCCTCATCACTGGGTTGGGTCTCAAGCTGGTTCTGTTGGGAAATGCTAAGAGGAACCCTTAGGCATTGATCCCATTCTTTGTTGTGGACAACACCTGGCAGAAGCATAGGTGCCGAAACTGGAGGGGGGGAGGGGGGGAGACACGACTAGAGGTCCTACCACACTCCATGGCTTCCAATATATACAGGCTTTACAGTTTGATTCAATCGTTCTCGGCATCCCTGCTACACACATTGTTCCAGCACCTCTGGGTAGCAGGGTTACAGATGGTGTGGTTAGGTTACAGGCTCAAAGAACAGAACTGAAGGTAACATGGAAGGATTGGTTCTAGAACTTAGAGCAAAGGATTCTAAGTGTAATCCCTGGGTACTATTTCGACCTTCTGGCCTTGAGTCACAGCGTGATCTTGGCCAAGTTCTGTAAACTCTTCCCACCTCAATTTGTGCATCTCTAAAATGGCACAAATAATATCTAACTATCTCACAGGAGTGTTGTGAAGCTTAGTTCATCAGTTGCTTTTTAGTTCATGGATGAACGTTGTCATACAGGTGCAAAGGAGAGAAGGTGCTAAGTTCCTGCTGAAGACACCTGAATAGCAAGGCTCATCTACTGTAACATTACTCACTTCTTGTGCGTGGTCTGAAAGTGTGCAGTCATTCTGGAATAACTCTTTTCTTTCTGTTCCTCTCTGGTAGCTGAGGTGACAGTGAGATCTCCAAAGAGGTCAACTAGCCAAGTTAAGCGGGCAATTCCGCAGAAAGACGGGAAGCCTGATCGCTCTTCATCCAAGGCACCGCCTACAGGAATAAGAATGGAAGTGTTTGAGAAGCGGGAAAGGATTCCCTCACCCTAATCAGCTACATGGAGTCCATCAAGGGGAAGCTATGAGGCTGGCCAGGTCAAGGGAGCCTCACCGTTAGTATCCCAGTGAATCAAATGGGTCTACTGAAAAGGATTAGTGGGTGAGCTACTCAACAGAATATGCTGCTCCCTTTCTGCAGTTGTTAAAGTCTGAATTCTATCAAACCTTTCAAGCCTTTCCTGTTCCCCTCAAATACTGGCAACTAAGGAAACTATAAAATAGGTACCAGGAGCACCTTAGGTTTCTGCAATATTGACCAGCGGCCCAGGAACTTGGTACAGGTTGCACCTCTAAAAACTGGCACACTCTGATCCAGCAGGACCACGGATCCTCTTGGACCACAGAGCCTGGGAACCTAATGGCAGGAGGGCCAGCAGCCCAGCCAAGGGCAGCGGGGCCAGAGACCCACAGCAATTCTAGGACCAGACTGGAGAACCCTGGCAACATGTGACAATATGGGGGTGGGCACTGGAGAAGCCAGGCTGCCCGGGGCAGCGTGGAGATGGAGAAACTTGGCTGTCCACAGCAGTGCGGGGTTAGGAGACTGTGGCAGTGCAGGGCTGGAGAACTCTGGCTGCCCATCGTAGCCTGAGGAGAGGCATTGGCAGCAGAGTGGAAAGCCCAGCTTGGGGAAGGGTTAGAGGGGGCCAGAGGCAGGGGGATGACTGGTTTGGGGCTGGTGGCAGGGAACCCCTCCCCTGGTCCAGCAAATTCTTTTGTTCAGGACCAGTCAACTCCCAATAGTGCTGGACCAGGGAGGACCAACCTGAAGAGGGTTCTACTGGGACCAGAGGGAAGTTTGAAGCTGCCTGTTTGTCTCCCTTTTCCATCCTGAGCTAGCTTGCCTTGAGCTGAGGGCTCTGGGAGCCAAACAGAGGGCAGCTAAGAGCACAGCTCGGGAAAGGCCACCTGCCCAGTTGGCTGTTACTGCTGGATGGCAATTACTTTCCCATGCCAGGTCCCCAGCTGAAGGTAGAGCAGGAGAGAGACTAAGATACAGTGAATGTGCAGGAAAAACCAGGGGATATGTTGGAGAGCACCAGGATATGGGTTCACACTGGGGACACACCAAGGGATGGGGGAATGAAGCCTTTAATCTCTCCCACCTCTGTTTAGAAGACAAAAAACAGGGGAGGAGCCTGGAGGTCCCCAGTGGAGAGTGGGCGATTCTCAGGAGCTTTTCATCCTCTCTGGAGACCAGATGTGGATGAAAGGGCTATGGGGACCTCCACAGGTCCCTGGGATCCCATGAAAAGGGTGCAGGAGATACCTGCAAAGATACTAGAAGCGATAAAGGTTTCTTGTCCTCCGTTTGAAGGCCTCTCCGATAAGAATCTATACCTGGGGCTATGGTACATGGGTTCTGACTCCATGACTCAAGCTACAACAGAACAAGCTCTCACTCAAGGGAGTGAATGAAGTCTGAAGTGACTGGTATCTTGGCAGGAAGGGCAGCCCGAGTTACTTTAGCAACCGACCTGTGAAATGTAATGTTCCCTTCACAAGCTCCTTTCCAGCCACCTCCTTTTTCAGCTGCTTGTACTCTTCTGTCAAAAGTTCAATGTGCTCCACATGGAGGATTTTACCTGTCATTGAGAAAACGAAGATCAAATGGGATTACCAAAAACTTTCTGCATGAATCCAAATCTACTTCTGGGCAGCTAACTTTTTAACAATCAATCATTAGTGCGAGCACACTTAAAACAGCTTTACCCATGGCTGGCAGAACGGTGCCAAGACAAACCACCACACATTGCGCTAGGGATCCAATTCTGGTTCATTGTTCTCAGGGGGCAACACATACACCGTCCTCAGTAACAGCAACCTTAGCAAACAACAGCACCATTTTAGATATTGACTAACAGGCATCAACTGACTGAACCAACAGCATTACAGTGCCTTGGAAGCTGAGGCACTAGCCTTCAAAATGAAACTTGGGTGACGTCCCAACCCTCTTTCTCCTAGCACTCCTAACTTCTCTCCTTGCCCAGGAGACTCTTGATTTGTACTTCCGTAGTCCTGAGGAGTCCTAGTCATGGACCACGACTCGACTGTGGTAGGAACTATATAAACAAAGACAGTCCAGTCTCAAAGGATGGTATTTGCAGCCAGGATATGGTAACCTTAGTCTCATTCAGAAGCACCTCATTCTACTCCAAGGCAATCAATATAGCCTTACGGCAGAACTAGTGCTTACTGGGACTAAAAGGGTGTGTCTACGCAGAAAAGTTATTTTGGAATAAAGGCTGTTATTCCAAAATAACTATGTGAGCATCTACACAACAATTCCACTTCAAAATAATTTCAAAATAACGGATGGCTTATTCCGATTTCTGTAACCTCATTTTATGAAGAACAACACCTATTCCGAAATAGCTATTTTGGAATAGGGGCTGTGTAAACACTCCAATTCTGCTATTTTGAAATATCCTCTCACCAGGGCCATTCTAAGTTATTCTTCTTAGGGCTCTAAATCAAGATAGCATGTCTACATTAGGGAAGCCTGCTTCGGATTAATTTTGAGGCTTCCCTGCAGTGTAGATGTGCTATTTTGAAATAAGATATTTAGGAATAATTATTCCGGAGTAGCTTATTCCGAAATAACTGTGCAGTATAGACATAGCCAAAGGGTACAAATTGTGCTTACTTGGGGACCCATATGGTCCAGACCTCAGCAATTAGCGAAACTCATCTAGTAGCTAGTTAGGTGTGACTGTCTCAGTTCCCGTCTTTTAGTACTAATGTTGATGAATGAAGATATAAGAGGAGGTCAGCGAGCAGTGACACACACTGTACCCTATATGAGTAGCTATGGTCTGGACCTGCCTGGCACCGTGCTCCTTCTTTTCAGCAAAATGCCAGAGGGATGCAATGTAGGAGGTCCACAATGCCCCTTCTTATAGGCTCTGCTGTACTTCCACAATCTGACCCTTAGCATTTTAGAGATGGGACTGTTTTGCATACAGATCTCCCCTGTAGACCCTCTTTTCTCCTTTTTAACAAAGGTGCCCCAACAGCCCCAATACACATGAACACACAAACAGACCTACGTCATGCAAACCACTGTCTAAAGGTTTTTTTTGTTTTGTTTTATTTCCAGAGGCAGGAGACAAGGTCTACGGTTACAGACAGGGTTAGGTGGTTGCTCTTCAAGCATTTTATTAACACTCTGATGGATCTTTCTAGCTAACTACGTTCTCCAGGCTACTACCTGCAGGGATTGTGATCACGGCAATTACTAATACAAGCGCACCTGTCGCAACCGTCATACTGTCCTCCGCATTTGTCTGTTAATTCACCAGCTGCATGCTTTCTACACTGAGCCTGTCAATCGCAGTTGGTGCAAAACAAATCAGATTAAAAACAGTTGTGATTAATCACAGTTTTAATCACGCTATTACACAATACTAAAATACTATTACTGTTTAACTCTGTGATTAAAACTGCAATTAATCACAGCTATTTTTAATCTCTCAATTAATTGTGATTTTTTAAAAAACTGTTTGACAGCCTTAGTCTAAGTCTTAGATGGGGGAAGGGGGTGTCTCTGGACAAAGTATAAAGTGGCCCTGAACCTTGTTTGGGATTCTTAGTTACTATCATAACCAGGGGCGGCCCGTGAGCCTAGGCAAACTAGAGAGTTGCCTAGGGTGCTGCCGGCCCGGGCGCCTGATGATGATGTCACGGGGCTCCAGGGTGCCCCGTGATTACATCACAGCCATTGACAGCCATGCATGTGGGGGCGCTGATCGTGCCTTCCGCCTGGGGCGCCAGATGCTGCAGCCAGCCTCGGACCATTCCTGATCATAACAGATGTAATCTGAATTCTTTGTAAAAAGCTAGTTATACCTTTGGGCCTTTAAGGATCCTCACCTTTCTGCTCAGCCATCTCGCAGAGCTCCCGTGCTCTGCTGGCAGACAGTGCCATAGGGTACTCAACAAGGACATGTTTCCCAGCCTCCAAGAACATCCTGGAAGGGGAGAGAAATAAGTCTTCAAAAGAGTCTGCCTTATTCACAGCCAACCCCATCTCTAAAGATGTGGAAACAGCATGAATGAATGTGTTGAGAACTGGGGCAAGAACAGGCTTTTTCTTAGGGTACATCTACACTGTGATCAGATATCTGCGGCTGGCCCATGCCAGCTGACGTGGTCTAAGGAACTGTTCAATGGTGGTATAGACGTTTGGACTTGGGCTTCAACCCACGTTCTGGGACCCTCCTACTTTGCAGTAAGGATGTGAATGGTTAATTGGTATGCCTTACCGAGTGATGCTTAGCTGTTATGGTGAACTGGTGGAGGCTGGAGCAGCACCCCTGCCACTATGGGCAGGGGGCTGCTCCAGCCTGGTGGGGCCTGCTGTGGATGCAGGTCGCAGGGGAGGACGGACGGGGGGATGCGAGCCCAAGCTGGTTAAGTCACATACTTAACAGAGCTGGATTCTACTCCTGCCTCTGCTGTGTAATTCCTGCATGACCTTGAAGCACAGAGAGATTAAGTGACTTCCCCGAGTCCAAATAAGGAAGATATTATCCCATCTCACAAGATTATTTTGGCGTGTAATTAATTCATGTTTGGAAAGCTCTGAGATCTTTAAGCAGGTGATACAGAAATACAGGTTACTAAGAAGATGGAATCAATGAGAGCAATAGATACCAGTTGGAGGGGAGGAGAGGAACTGAAGGAAGTGGGATTTTCTCAATCCAGTTTGTTTCCTCTGAATACATGTAAATGCGACAGTACTGCTATATGCTTGTAGTAGAGAGCCGTGAACTTTACAGCCACATTTACTTTGAGGAGACGGGGATTATTTGCTAGCAAAGGCGAACGTCTGACACTGCTTCATTCTTTGATACAGCATGTTCCATTGCATGGAAGTGCCTACTGTAAGGAAGTAGCAATCAGAGAAGCAGGAAAGAGAGACATATACCTGACATTCTCCTCATGGCTTTTGTTGTCAGTGCTGATGATGGCCGCATGGATCTCTTTGTTTTCCAGAGCATCTTGCAGGCTAATCTGCTTGACCTCATTAACATTACCCAGGGTTCTTCTAGTTGTTTAACAGAAAGAAATAGAAGTCAACACATAACAACTGCAACCCACTCTCGCCAATTATTACTGGAGCTACAGATGTTAAGTATCAAGTAAATGACTAATCATGTATTCAATACAACGTTCATCAAGTACACACGGTTAGTCAATAAGGGGCCGCTGTGGCTCTGCAGTTCAAATGTAGTAGGGGCCAGGTGTGCAGGCAGCCTGGCCCCTACATTTAAATTGCAGAGCCACAGTGGGGATTGGTTTGGGACCTGGTGCAAGCTGGGACTGAAACAGACCCGGCTTGTGCTGGGTCCAAACCACTGCGGCTCTGCCTTTTAAAAATAGTAAGAGCCCCTGGGAGTTCCCCAACAGTCCCAGCTGGTGCTAGGTCCCATGCTGCACATCTGCCTTTCAAATGTAATAAGAGCTGGGCTGCTCTTACTACATTTAAAAGGCAAAGCCATAGTGCCACAGTGCTGCTGTACCTCTGTCTCCCCTGCCTCCCTTCCCACCACACTGTGGAGAACTAGCCTTTAAAGCTGGCTCTCCCCAGCACTGGCTCTTGCTTCTCCCCAACCCCTTGCTGTCTTCTTTAGCAGAGGCAGCAAGGGAGGGGGAAAACACGAGTAGTCGACTCAACTACCGATAAGCCTAAGCCTAGGTTTATTGGGTAGTTGACTGTTCAACTACTCTTTTACATCCCTAATTGGAGCTTTGGTCTTAGACCAAGATCCCATTGTGTTAGGTGCTATACAAACACACAACAAAGGGATAGTTGCTGTCCCAAACAGCATGCACACAAGACAAGAGACAACAGATAAGGGAACAAAAGAAAGCCATCAGACAATACTGGTCAGCATGAAGGACAGCGGTCACAGAATACCAGTGGCCTAATCATTGTAGGCATCATGGCAAAGGAGAGTGTTAAGAAAGGATCTGAAGGAGAAATGAGAAGGTTGTTTACAAGGATCACCTCCAAAGTACAGGGGAAGAGGGGGAGCAGTGGAGAAAAAGCACATAGATGCTTGTATGAAAATGTAACAGATGGGTGGTGAACACCAGCATCATTGCCAGAAAAGACAAGTCAAAATCTTGATAATGTGAACAAGATGATAGGTAGAATGAGAATAGGCCAAGAGGGTAGGCTTGAAATTAAAGATCAGTCATTTGTGCTTGATGCACTATAGAAGGGGATGCTAGGGAAGGACACGAAAGGAAGGATGACATGTTCAGAGAGACAAGCTAGGAGAATTATCTCTGTAGTAACATTTTGAATTATATGTTAAATGGGCACAGTTCCAGTGGACGTGGTGGAAGCCCTACTACTGAATGACCCAAGCAATAGATTGAACACTAGAAAAGACACCCTAGGAATAAGCGTGTATGGGGCAGGGAGATGTAATGGATCTTTCTGGTCTCAGAGCTGATTAAATATAGCTAGAAAATACCTCCACAGCCTGAGATTCCCATATGCTCCACGTAACTATTTTAACCATTATGTTTTGTTGCAATTGTGCAGAAAGCCCAATAGGAAAGCTCTGAGATAGCAGCACTGTTGTTGATTTGCATAAGGCTCAGCCACATGGCAGCCGCTCAAGATAAATGGTGTTGCTGCCTAAAGATAACTTTATTGTACAGCTTGCATTATAATTTGCTCTTCATATTCCACATCTGGTTTCAAAGACACATTTTGCCACAAAGACACAATCCCAGAGTTCTACAGAGGAATTACAGTAAACTTCCGATAATCCGGCACCTTAAGGACCCAGGGGGTGCCGGATTATCAGATATGCCGGACTATCAGAAGGGGGGGGCTATGAGGGGTCTGGAATGGGATGCCACCCCAGACCCCTCATAGCCACCCCTTACGATAGTCTGGCTCTGCCCCAGGCGTCCCTGATTCAGCCGCTGCTGGTCAGTTTCAGCAGCAGCTGAATGGGGGATGCCTGCAATAGAGCAGCTGGGGTGCTGCCAGGTTGGTCCTGCAGCCCCGAGGGGCAGCGCTACGAGACCAACCCGGCAGCACCCCAGCTGCTCTGCTCCCGGCTTCCCCGATTCAGCTGCTGGTCAGTTTCAGCAGCAGCTGAATGGGGGAAGCCTGTCTGGCTGCCCCAGCACTTCCGGGTTCCTGATGGTGCCGGACCATCAGGAGTCCTGGAGCATTGGATGCCGGACTAATGGAGTTTTACTGTACTTGCAAACCTTGGCTCATCTGTGCAGCCACAGTAGAGTTCAGTCATTTGGGTCTATTTTGAGTCTCCTTTAAAGGCCTGATCTTACACCACTCTGTGCTCCTTCAGCTTTCCCTGAGCTAAATGGGAACAGAGGGTGCACAGCACCTCATTAGAGACACTCCACATCTCTCAAGTCAGAGTTCTGGCTCCCGTGGCACGATCTCATTCTCGTGCTTTGCAAAGCTTCCTGCAATCATTAATCAACCCAACCTGCAGACACTGAGTGTCATCACATAAACTGCATTTACTGAGTAAACCCAAGTAGATCTTGAATTATTACATCGAGAAATGTATCTTCTAAGATGAGCCTAGAAAGCAATAAACCCAAAACGGAGAACAGGAGCGGGTGGGGAAATAATCTTCACACCTCACACATTAAAACACTAAGTGAAATATCTAACCTGGATACAAAGCCAATCAGCTTCAGATGCTCAGAAGGACTGGAAGGCATTGGATTCAGCAAGTCTCTGATCCGCACTGATCCAGCAATTCCGATCCCAACCACCACTGCACCAAACATTTTGTTAGCCTGAAAGAAAACAAAAATAGATAATCAGTCTAGAAAAAATGTACTCGATTAATATGGATCCCTCCCCCTCCATTATACACCCACACTTTAGCATCCAGGCAGCTAGCCAAAACCAGCCTGATATTGCATAGTGCTAAGTGAACTCATAGCCTATTGAAGTCAATGGGATTTGAAGATGATCTACACCTCATAGGATTGGGCCTTAAGACTGACACAGAGTATGTCAGATCCACAGGACAAGGCTTTTCTTTCCCCCAAAATCGATAGGCAAATCTCAGAAAGGAGAGGGATCTTTGAATTATATAGCACCTTTTGCTCAGAACAATCCCTTTAAAAAAAAAGGTAACGTCTGACATACATACTAGATACCGTGTTCATTCCCTGAGCCTCTGCAATGCAACCCTCTCTGGACTGATACAGAGAAACTAACAGTGCACAGAAGTATTTCACAAAAACTTTAGGACAGGGAGTGAAGAACTCCCTTTTCCTGTTGAAACTTGTGGAGAATTTCAGGGATGCAAAATTGTAAGGACCCAATTTATAATTTGCCTGGAATACTGGGGTGACATCTCCATTCCTGTGAAAAGCACGATAAGCTCTTTACTGACAAGTCATTACCTCATTTTTCCCTCTCACTGAAAACACAGCACTTTTAATGGCAGTATCCCCTCAAATCATAAATGAACATTAGCGTGGTCCAATGTGGTTTAGTGGTAGGGTGCTGAACTAGGAATAGAGGGAGATCAGCTCTGTCCTCTGCTTTGCCTTTGACTCACCCTGATGATTTAGCCATTGAGTGGCTGAGTATTCCCCCTGGGGATAATGATTATTTGCCCTGTGTGCTCCTTCTTTCTATTACATCACTCTATTTTCTCCCCTCAGCCTCTTTGCCTTGGTGCAGTAAGGTCTGTTCATTGGTTCTGCTATAATGATTACTTCCCTTTAAATCCTTCCTAAAAACCTCATCTTTTCTCAATGACTCTTGTCTGATAGCATCACTGCACAGCACCGCTGCATTTGCTAACTCCACTGACAATGCTAGAGGTCAACAGCTACTAAGAAATTCATTCAACTGGCAATAAAGATTCTCATGCTGTCTATGTTGCATCTGGGTTTCACGCCTCTATTTATGTCTTGCTGTCACTGCCAATATGGCTCATTTCATGTTTACTGCTGCCTGTACAGCACAATCCTGTGAAAGGCTCCAACATATCTTGCTATCTTGCTTTAATGTAACACAAGAAATGACTGATCCTGGAAGAGTCTCCACTAGAATCACAGCAATGTGCTGTTACCAGAGGGTGTCATGTGATGAACTAGCGCAAATTGTCAGGGAACAAAGATGTTGCTGAGACTTAATTTTACTTGGCTGTAGAGAGGAGGTCAGAAAGATCATCACCAGCACAATTTATTTGAAATGCCCTCTGAATTAGGGATGCCAACGTGTAGATGACTACACGATTAACCAATAAGCCTAGGCTTATCGGTTAATCCTGTCAATTACACACATTCCTCTGATTCCTCTATATCAGAGGCAGCAAAGTGGGCGGGGGGGCGGGGGGAGGCAGAAGCCAGTGCCTGTGGAGAGCTGGCTTTAAGCAGGCTCCCCATGAGCACAAGATCCCCCTGCCCTCCCCACTCCTGCGCTGCTGCCTCTGATAGAGAAACAGCAGCACAGAGAGTGAGGGGGGCAGGAGAGAGCCAATCCATGATGCAAGGAGCTGGCTTTTAAGTGGTTCTCTGCACATACCACCTTGCCCCCCTCCCCCCCCGCTGCTTTCCACAGAGGAAGCGGGGGGACGTGGCGGGAGGCAGGAGCTGGTGCTGGAGGGAGCTGGCTTAAAAGCTGGTTCCACCCAGCACTGGCTCTGCAAACCCATCTCCCCCCCCCCCCCCCCCCCCCGCCGCCTCTGAGGCAGCAGTGCAGGGAAGGATTCTGTGTGAAAGCCTCTGTCCACAGCGGGCCTGGGCTTGCTATGAACAAAACTACTCTGTGGCAATAGCCCCTGTCCACGGGGGAACTCGGACCACCTACGGATGGGGGCTACTGCCACCCTGTGCTGCTGCCTCTGATTCAGAAGCAGCAGTGTGAGGCAGCAGGAGGAGCTGGTCTATGCATGTAGCTGGTTTTGAAACCAGCTCTGCTTGTGGACAGGCTCCTGCCTGCCACCTCGTGCTGCTGCTTCTGAGAGAGAGGAGCAGTGCAGGGTAGCAGGGGGTGCCCCGGAAGTGGGGTCAGAGTGCCATGACTGCCAACCCCACTCGCAGGGACTACTGAATGGTAGTGTAACCAATAATAATTTGTGTGGTTACACGCTATCTAACATCCTTACTCTGGGCCTGATTTGCATTTACACTGATGCTCCTATAAGGGTACTTTCTATTGCCAGAGCCATGTACTGTGGGTGTAAATTACACTTACGCTTGAAGGACAGTGCCAGCTAGCCTCAAGTCTTGTGATAGAGTAGCTAGGGGATCACCAAGTACCATTTCAGTTGATGATACTTTGCCCAGAAAACCTACAATATGCCCTGTGATAGAGTATATGCCAAGCCTAGAGACCACAGCAACACCCACAAATTGATGAACAGTGTGGAATTATGCCTTACTGATATGGCATAACAGAATTTTTCTTTAGCTGATTTCTCAAAAAAAAAAAAAAATTTGCAAGTTATGGACCAAATTGGAAGCTTCTGCAGTGTATCAATGTAGCCACAGAGTACCCCCTACATACAGTGCAGGTGGTCACGGCTAACCATCCTTGCAATCAATGTTCTCTCTAATCTTTTCCATACACGTGCAGAAAAATTTTTACGTGTACCAAGGCATGGGCAAATGTGCTCTACCCCCAGAAACACAAAACCTAGCTGTGGCTACTCTGTTAATCAGTTGGGCACATTTGAATTCCGCCTGAGTGGCCGCAGAAGAATGCAGCTGACAGGGAGCACCGCTTGCAATGATGGCAGAATTCTAGTCACAGACGAGCTGGTGAAGAGCTTGGGTAGGATGTGTCCATGTAGTTTTGGGAGTGGCTTTTAAGGCAATGTATGTTCTTGGCTGCTAATACATTTTACTGCTTTCAGGTATCTCCGATCTCAGTTATATCTGTAAGCAGGAATACAGCTCCAACAGTTGCTAAGCTCTTCTGAAAGTTCTGTAGGCCTCTCACTTCCAAGCAATGCCTTTCCCTCACTAGCTGTTAAATTATATTTCCATCCAAAAGGGAACAGTGGGAAGGAGCTGAGCCTCTTCTTCCACTGCCAGAAAAAAAATACTATTTTTCCAACAGATGCATAGGATATTGCATATGAAATCCATAGCTACCCTTTGAAAACCTTCTCAAATTTTGCCCCATGTAAAATTAATGACCTCCCAAAGAAGACACGTTTGGCAGAGGCAAGAAAGACGCATGTAAGCCTGTAATAAATCCAGTTACTAAGCAACCTGTTGTCATAGCAACTAGCCATTCAGAGGAGGTTCATGGCTCTTTAGGGCTTTGAGATGTTCTCTTTAACCTCTCGTCTTCACCCAGAAATTAACAGGCAGTCGATGTAGACTGCAGAGGCTTCACTTATTTGTAGATAAAGGGAACCAATAAGCGAGCATTATTACTGTTTGTATTTTATTCCTCTCAGGCCATTCACACACCAGGTCTTGAAACTATTCAACAACAAAGACAGATAAATCTGATGTTATTGTGGTTGCCATGCATCTTTGAGGGCAGAGATCAGTTCAGACCATTATTTCTGTGATGAATTTTGTACTGCTTTTCCTAAAGAAACAGGCACTGAAAATACAAAATGGTAAATACCTCACAATCTATCTATTTTCAAACACTGCCCCCTTCATGGGATTGCCAACAGAATTACACGGTTTTACAACTTGTTAAAGCTGCAAGGCCACATAATGCTACATAAACATAACATATTAATAGGGGAGGGGAAACTGTTTAAATAGAAGACATCCATAAATACGGAAGAAAGGAAAGAGGCTTAGGTAGAATGCAGGTCTGGCATTCTTTGGCCATCTCCACATTTTTGATGCTAAGGTCTCTAGAAATGTGGTCCACTCTTCTCCTTTTTGAAAACCATTCCCTCAGCAATCAGTGCAGCTCTCAAGAACCAAAGTATATGTGGCAGAGTTAAACCCAGTTTAGCAGGTAAATGTCCTAGCATCTAACTTTTCAGCTGCAGTTTGACTGCTGAAGCTGAGCAGTTTAAACTCATGTCCACCTCTATTCACAGTTCCCTGACTGATGAAATGCCTGTCTCAAAGAATTCTTCTTCATTAGCAACTAATGGAATTCCTCTTCATTAACAAAATATACATAGCAGACATGGGCCTGGGAAGTTTATGAAGTTTATGGGCCTGGGGAGTTTATAAGTACAGCATCCATATTAACTAAGAAATTTTAACAAATTAGTGAAAATACTTTCATACTTACTTGCATCAGTTTATTTGTAGAAATTACACTAAGAAAAAGCTCCACTACATGACAACCAGGAAACTGCCCAATAATTTGTCCCCAATTTATTTTGTAACCAGATACTGATCTGAATTTTTTAACTATTGACAAGGGGGCTGGAATTGAAGTTTTTGGCTTGACTATACAAAAGGACATCAGCTACATATATCAAATTATACTCCACAGAACAGAGCTGTATGCCTTGGATAGCTAGATGAGCCTCATGACTGTTGCTAAGGGAAACCCTGTATTTAAATACCAAGATACTGGCTTGCTCTCATTATTTCAAACCTTCAATTTGGGCCAATGGGTACAGTTTTCCTTTATATGCGGAAGTGACAAAAAAAAAAGAAAGTTTATGCCCTAATGGCTGCATTCTGGGTGGATAAAAATCAGTGAAGAACATTTTAACATTTTAAATTTTTAATCAGTATTTTTAAATACAGATATATTTTTAAAATCCTATTTAACTTTGAAATTTGAAATTGAGAATTAAAAATCTATTAAACTGTTTACATTAAATACAAAATTACTAAGCATTACATATTTGCTGCCAAGTTTTAAGAGAAGTCAAAGGCTGAACACCCACACCCACAGTTTGCTGAAGTGCTAAACCAACTTTTTACAACAGTAGCCTCTTCTTCAGATGCTGAGAAAATATTCTCTCAAATTTAGTTTATTTAGCCGGGCCTATACTTCAAAGTTAAACTGAAGTCACTTTGAGTCAACTTAACTGTGCATGTGTCTACACTCAAATTTGTCTCCTTCCACTGTAAGTACCCCACTATGATGATGCAGTAACACTACTTCCCCAAATGTCATTGAGCCATGGTCAATTTACTGTGGTTGACTCAATGTAAGCGTAGACAACATGTGACGTATGTCAACCTTAACAATTCTCCAGCAGCTGTCCCAGAATGCCCAGTAGTGACATACTGGGGCATGTGCTTGGGTCATAGTTGTGAACTACACTTCCCATGGGTAGGATGGATCCCCAAAATAACTACTAGCATTTCAACATCGCCAATGATAATCCACTGGTTGGGAAAGAAAGTCCCTGCTTGCAGCTGTCCGTACAGTCCTGTGTTCTTAAAAATGAAAGTGTCATGCATCTTCTTTGACTGGCTAACATTAATGTTGGTGAAACAAAGCTTTCATAATTATAGAATAGCAACCCTTTCTGTCATTATACTCTGTGGCAAGACAGGCTGGAGCCAAAATAGGTACATGTATGCGATCTATCACCCCTCTGCAGTTCGGAAAACCCATAGCTGCAAATCCATTCACTATGTCCTACACATTGCTGAAAGTCACAGTCCTACGTAACAAGACCCAACTGCATGACAACAGTGCTCACTATGAATTTTACAACTTCAAAATGATTTCCAATGACTGGTAGCAAGTTGGTGTTACACATTTGCACAGTGCTATTGCCACTGGCTTCTCAATTGGTTGTGTAGCTCTGATTCTGGTGTCCCTTTGCTGTAGGGGTGGAGTTAGCATGGCACACAGATCGAGGAATGAGGCTTTTTTATATCTGAAAGTTCTGAAGCTACCGCTTGTCATCCCAAACCTACGTTATGATGCCTTCCCACTAGTCAGTGCTTATTTCTTGGGCCCAGAAGTGGTACTCCACCATATGCAGCTGTTCCAAGAATGCCATGAAACACTGAATTGCTTATCACTATGTCCTGCAGTAGTCTGTCCTCCACAAAACTGCCATGTCCCCCACTGCTGCAGTTCTTCCTGCAGATCTGCAAATAGCGGAGGATGTTTACATCACTCATGATAGTAATGCAGAGCTGTGTGGCATCCATGTTTCTGACACAGATGGCAAACAATGAGAAATGCTGCACAGTTTCGTGGGATTTTTAAAAGAGGCATTAATATGATAAGAGAATCAATGGTATGGGGTGGAGAAAGACTCATTTTTGCCCCCACCATACACTACCATAATTCTTCTAAAGACTGTGCACCAAGAAGTGGTGAGTTGCATACTGGGATACCTACTCATGGTACCCCCTCAGCTTGCATCAACACAAGTACTGACGGTGCGAATGCGCAGTGCCAATGCAAAAAGCCAAGAATGAACAATATACTAATTGTGGCAGCATAATGCTAATGTAATATGCATCAACAAAATCTATAGCATAGATATGGCTTTCAACGAGTTCAGTTAACTATTTAGTTCCTTCACAACTCAGCTACTGACTGGGAAATAAAGATGTTAGAAATCATGTTTACCTCTTCCAATGTTTTAAAAATGAGGTGAGAGGACAAGCTCCACTAGTTCTAAAACCTTGAAGGACAGTCACCAAAAACAATCAGTTCAGTTCATTAACTACACTCCTTTGTTTAATAAATTGTTAGGTTTAAGTGCAACATGTTTTGATAAACTTTTTTCTTAAGTATCCAGCACTTAAGGTAGTTTTATTTAACAACAAGCAAAAACACACCATACAATTCTATTATATATTTAATTGAATTTGATTTTCTACCCAAACAGCTCTTGATGCAAATCACAAGTAAATTAATCAAGTAAATAATAAAAAAAGTGCATCATTCACCTTTTTCTAACAAGATAAACATTACAAATTTGACTAAATGCAAGTTAAACTACCTTAAGCAGCACCAAATTTAGTGCAAAGGCTATATTTAGTTGCAAATGAACATGTTTTAATGGATACCAATCAATGAGAATCAACCACTCTTTAGGGAAGTAATTTTAAAAGTTCAGATGCAAAACACTATTAAAACTGATAATTTAAATGAAAGTTTCCTGCCTCCTAATTTAAGTCATGATTGACAATTATTTAAATAAATCAATTCTGCTCAGTCTGCTGTATTTGTCGAGTAAAAAAAGCAAATAGTTTGATAAAATAGGACTCAGATCAGGTTAACTATTCAAGGTCTCAAATGAAATTACCTATTAATAAATCTCACAGTATTTGGGTATTTACCTGTCACGGGACTAGGTGTGTTCAGCATAAGATTGAACAAAAATATCAATGCTCTGACTTATTTGTTTAAACTGAGAACCTGAATCTACCCATATATGGTTACTGTGATCAGCAACACCATAGAAAAAATAGCGGATACAGGACATTCAGGTTATTACTCAGAGTGAGCATTCCCCCTCAGTGGGAAGAAATCATAAATACTTCTCTTTGGGATATTTCAAATGCAAGGAATAGAGAAAATTCTGTAAACAAAACAAACAAACAAAACAAAACACACCCCACATTTCTGGGAGGTTGTAATGCCTAGTAAAAGGTAATTTATTTTTTAAACCTGGAAGCAGGTTGCTATGCAAGAAAATATCTTTGCTTGTCTTTCTGTATAGGCTGAACCTCTCTTAACTGTGACTCTCTGGTCTGGCAACATCCCTGGTCTGGAAGGACCATGGATGTTCAGAACCAGAAAGTCCCGTGTAGGCCTGGTGGGTGGGAGCCCTGCAGCTGGCTGGAGTCCAGTTGCACGTCTGTGACGTGGTGGCGACACTGCAGGCCTGGGAGGCAACAGTGCTGGAGCCTAGCAGCAGGCTAGCTGCTGCCTGGCAACAAAACTACTACCCAGCGCGAAAGCAACCAGGAAGCAGCAACACTGTCCAGTGGTGGGGTTGGGAACCTGCAGCAGGGATGCCCGGCAGCATAATCAGAGCCCAGCAGCCCTGCTACCATCCAGCATTGAAGCTGTGTGGCGGGACTGGGAGGCAGCAGACTGCCCCGCGGGGTTGGGAGCCTGACTGGAGGGTGGGGCCACCGAGTGGCGCTGCAAGGAGCCTGGCAGCCTGCTACCGCTTGGTGGAGCTGCCTGGCGAGGCTGGGAGGTAGTGGGGTTGCTGCCCGGCAGTGCAACTAAACTCCAGCAAGTATGCTGCCCCATGGGAGCCAGGAGCCCTACACGTGGAGAGTTTGGGGCAGCTGGGAGGCTGGCAGCTGGGCCATGGCTGAGGGGACCAGTGGAGGGGATTAAAGGGGGCAGAAATGATCTTCCCTGGTCTGGCAAAATCCCTCATCTGGGACCGGTCATGTCCTGAGGGTGCTGGACTGCCTTCTGCTTCCACCATCCCAATTACAGGAGTCAGTTTTAACTCACTAAAATCTTTCAAGAGACATTACACTCCATTTTGTAGCCACCATTCTTCTAACTCAGCTAGGACTTCTTTTGTAGGTTGTCATCAGTGATAGTTAATATGCCAGAGAGCATATGCCTTCCTCATTGGTTGCATAGTTCTTTAGTCCCGTTAGAACCTTCTTCATAACCTTGGTCATTCACCAGGTCACTTGGCAGAAGAGAAGAAAAGGAAAATTAAATTTTGATGCTGTTAGAAGTATCATGGTGTGGTTTAGTCTACTTTTTTCCCCAGCATGATAGATGCCAAGATATGGTAGAATCAGCAAGATTCGAGTAATTCTTTAACATCAGGAAAATTTCCATCAACTGCTTGACTAGTCGATAGGCACTTCTGCATTCCTCCTTTGAAAAGTACAAGATCCCCAGCTGGTGCAGTGCAGCATGGAACCCAAGGTCAACAGGGGACTCTGAATCCCCTGCTGACCCCAGGCTCCATGGCTTTGAAATGCACAAGAGCCCCCGCTGGGGCTCTTGTACATTTCAAAGAAGGAATTCAGAACTCCGCATGCAGCCCAGGGCCAGCGGGAAGTCCCGCTGATTCTGGGCTGCACGCAGTTGTCAGCTTTGAAATGCACAAGAGTCCCCAGTGGAGTGGGAGGTGGGGGGCTCTTGTGCATTTCAAAGCCATGGAGCCTGGGGTCAGTGGGGGACTCCCCAGCTGAAACAGAGTGTGATGTCTCTTGCAAGATTTCAGTGAGTTAAAACTGATTCCTGTAATTGGGATGATGGAAGCAAGAGGAGGAAAACAAATCTTTTTATTCTCTCATAGCAGTATCTTCAGTTAGCTCTTCATTGACAACAATCCAATTCTCTCATTGAGATAAATTGCTGGGGACTGTATTATTCCTTACAGAGCTACCGTTATCCATCAATTCTTCTTACACTGCTGCTTTCTTGGCCCTTATTGTGCACATGATGTCTGCTGACATTCCTATGGGAAATTCTTGGTTTATTTAGCAGCAAATACATGCATAGCACTAGAACATATATAGAAAATTCGGCAGAATAATAGGCATATTCAAGATCAGTTGTTCTCAACCATAGGTTCAAATACCCGTGGGAGTACACAGAGATCTTCCAGGGAATACCTCAACTCATCTAAATATTAGCCTAGTTTTACAACAGACTACAGAAAAAACACTAGTGAAGTCAATACTAACTAAAATTTCAGACAATCACTTGTTTATGCTGCTCTATATACTATAAACAGAAATGTAAGTACATTTATATTCCAATAGATTCATTTTATAATCATATGCTCAATAAGAAAACAAGCAATTTTTCAGTAATAGTTTGCTGTGACATTTTTGTATTTTTATGTCTGACTTTGTGAGGGGAACCTTGAGGGTACACAAGACAAATCAGATTCCTTTAAGAGGTACAGTAGTTTGGAAGGGTTGAAAGATACTGTTCTAGCTGGATCTACCAGTAATATTCAGCAGCAGCAAAGGCATTTTCTAATTTAGTAACGCAACATATGCATTCTGCTTACAGGGCTGTTCCTAGAAGCTCTGGTGCCCTGGGCAGCCCCATGTGAGAGGAGGGGGTGGTAGCCCCTCAGTGAGGGGGACTGCTCTCAGGGCCGTGGGGGCAGAAGCTGTGGGGGCAGGAGTGGTCAGGCCCAGCCCCACGTTCATTGTCAGTGGTAGAAAGCAGAGTGACCTGGCCCTAACCTGCTCCACTTCCCCGGCTCCCAGCCACATCACTTGGTGGAGGGAGTTTGGGGGAAGGGGTGGGACTGCCTCCCACACTCACCAGCAGCAGGAAGCAGACTGATGCGGCAGGAGCTAGTGGAGTGGAGTGAGCGGGTGGCGAGTGCTGGGGTAGGCCCAATCTTTGCTGCTGGCTGCAGCCCCCCACCCCCAATCCTCCAGTCTGCATTCCTCAGGGAAAGAGTTTAGGGAAAGGGGTGGAATGTGGATGGGGCAGGCAGCTGTCCCAGGCCATCTAACCCCACTAGGATGGCCCAGTTGGGCACATCTTGGGGGGGGGGGGGGGAGAGGAGAAGAGGACTGGTGATGGAGCTGGCTGCTGGAGCCTGCAACTCTGCATATGCAGCACACAGCTGCCTAGGACATCATGAAATTTGGGGCACTTTGGTAACCCAAATTACATGGTGCCCTCCATCTATGTACTTTGTGTATTGGTACGGGTGGTCTGGTCTGCTTGGATATAATAGTAATACTTAGCAGTCTTGTTGCACTTTACATCTTCAAAATGTAGTGCAAATACTAATTCTTACATCTCCATTTTAAGTGACTTCCCCAAGATATAGATAAAGCTAGTGCAAAGATAGGATTAAAATGCAGACGTTCTTAATTCTTCACCTGAAGTTCATTTCTCAAGCCATAAAGCCTCTTCTTTGAATCATTAGAAAGGAATGTGGCAGGTGCATATTTCCTGGACATACAATTTTCATCAACAAACTGGCATTTAAATGTCTTCCACCTCCTTCCTGCGTTTTTCAAATGTTGCTTTTACTTTCTTGTCCCTAATGTGTAGGAATGAGTGTTTCATCATCATAAATCAAGATTTTGCAATTAACATACATTTGATAAATGTAACAAGGATGCAACTTCCCCCTACAGTTCTTCCATCCTCATCTTACTTAATATGCTACTTCAAAGGATTAATGCATCGTTCTCCATACTACTTCAGGATCACAGAGTAGCATGCATCCTACATAAGCAAAATGCAGGACAATGTAGCACTTTAAAGACTAACAAGATGGTTTATTAGATGATGAGCTTTCGTGGGCCAGACCCACTTCCTCAGATCAAATAGTGGAAGAAAGTAGTCACAGCCATATATACCAAAGGATACAATTTAAAAAAATGAACAAATATGAAAAGGACAAATCACATTGCAGAACAGGAGGGGGATGCGGGGGGGGGGGGAAGGAAGGAAGGTAAGTGTCTGTGAATTGATGATATCAACATACTGCACTGACTACAGTGAAAGACTCTGCCTCACACTATCCAAGAAATTAAGAAATCACCTGATAAGTATTTTATACAAGAAACAGAAAACCATCAAGAATGATATTTCTAACTTAGATCATCTCATCTCAAGACAAACATCCACACCGACTGACACCTTGCAAGACTTTTGTTCCACCAGACAAGAAATCTACTATACATTTTGCTTCAGCTGTAGTCAGTGCAGTATGTTGATATCATCAATTCACAGACACTTACCTTCCTTCCTCCCCCCCCCCCGCATCCCCCTCCTGTTCTGCAATGTGATTTGTCCTTTTCATATTTGTTCATTTTTTTAAATTGTATCCTTTGGTATATATGGTTGTGACTACCCAGACTAACACGGCTACATTTCTATCACTATCCTACATAAGGTTACCCATCTTAAGATTGTTGAGCTTTTAAATCTGACTGGCTCACTAGCTTTTTGTGCTCTTGTCAGTAGGTCTCTCAAATTCCCAGATATTTTTCTATAAAATACTTCCTATTTTTCCACTGTCCCAAATTTCCCTTTCTATGGCTTTCATATGTGGGCCTACCTGATAAAAAAAAATCAGTAATCTTTCAAGATTTAGTGCTGATGTATCTGTTTTGGTTTCCATCTTTCCATTTGAAGACAGAGGATCTGTTTCTCATTTACCTTATAGGTCTATTACACTGCTCTGGCAGCATAAAGAGATCTTCAAGTGAGTATGAAGGTCATTTTTATACCTAACTTAAGGCACTTTTGCTCATTGGACTTTGTTTCACTGATAAGAATCAGGCCCACAACTTTTAAGTGTCAGAATGTACCCTTTTCCAGCTGGTGCCTGTAAGAGAATGACTCACTTCAATTTATTCCTGAACCCTCTGTGTTTCTCTTAGGAACTTGGCAGTCAAGCTGATTCTACTCTGCAAAGTTTCCAATACAGCCTTGCCATTTCCCCACAGAAAGGGATCAAATGCAGTTCTCTCTCTAGCAAATTGTAGGAATCCAGTGAAACGTTGGAATATTATGCAAAAGTGGGAGTAAAAATGTTGCTTTCTAATCTAATTGGAGCAGATAAAGGCAGAAATAAAACTGTCTAATAGTCATTTTTATTACTATTTAGGAAAGCATTTTGTAGAGTTTTTTTGGGGGGGAGGGGAGTTGTTTGTTTTTTAAAAAAAGAGCAGAACTGTTTACAGGTCTCAATTCAGCAAGGTATTTAAAGAATGAATCTCTCAATTAAATCAGTTGAGTAGCCCCAAAGGGAACTATTCATGTGCTTAAAGTTAACAACATGCTCAATGCTTTGCTGAATAAGGGGCACAGAACTCACAGCAATCTTAACTAAACCGAAGATGTAATTTACATAAAAAGCAGAAAGATGGATGTTACAAAAATTGTTGGCACAATAATAAGCAATGCGAAGAGTTGCTCCACCTCTGATGTGCTCCTAGCAATATGTCTAATGCACTTCTGGAAGCAAGAGATAATCAGGAAGTTAATTTCCATGTACCACACCCTCATAATATATGTTTAAAACGTTAAAAACACAAAATAAAAGTCAAGCAGAACTTCTCTCCAGACCACAGAAAAAGTTTTTCATTTTTATTTGTTGAAATTCCCATTTATGTTTCCTAAGGTGTGTGTACCCATGCATATGCACTTAGCTGTTTCTTATTCTGTTTTGGATATGTAACATGGCATTCCTTATGCTTTATTAAAATATGCTTATTATATGAATATGACATAACTGACATATGCTTTATGAAAGATATCATTGGAAAGGTTTTGATTTACTGAAAATGATTATTCCATTTGCATGAGAGAGGCTGTATATACCTTCCTTCACACTGAAGAGGGAAAGTTTCATATAACTTTGAATTTGTACCTCAAAGGACAGGGTGAACATCTGGGTGCTGTAGTAAGTTCTTTAAGCTGAGTTCTCCCAAAGCTGATCTCAGTATCTGTACTTCTGCAGTTGGGGGAGTAGTACAGAGCTTTGCTGGAGGGGGCTTTAGTGTCTGGGTCAACAAGATAGGGTTTAAGGAGGGTCCAGGCTGGCAGAATAGGCTTAGTGGTATCTCAGCTAGCATCCAGGGGCACCCAACCTGTCACATGCTCCTTTTGTGTTATTCTGATGCACTTTTGCGGCCAGCTGTCTCTTTCAGTTACCCTGGGCTAGAGCAGGAGATCTCAGTGTGAGGACATGGATGTTAGCGGGACGCTCTGCGCGGTCCTCCAGAGGGGGCTACTGCTGGCAAAAACTTTCCGGATTGCAGCGCCGGGACGAGCCCGACACCTGTTGTGGAGCACCCACGGGGACATCACTCGAGGAAGAACTGGTAGCTGTCTCTTTCAGTTACCCTGGGCTAGAGCAGGAGATCTCAGTGTGAGGACATGGATGTTAGTGGGAAGCATCCCAACAGGAGGACATGGTGGTATCAGGGTGCGGACTCAGTTTCATGTATTTTGTAGGGTCCTGGTCTCCATCTGGGCTTCTGGACCCAGAGGGAGACGCTGTCAATGTGCATATACTATATTGCCAACCCTAAGCATTCAAAACTCATTAATCAAAAAGAGTCTGAAGTGGCAGTCTGGCAAACACTAAAAACTCCCTTGCAGGTGAGGAATTGTATAAAGTTGTATGACAGGGTTTTTTTATTTCTAAGAAATTCAAAATTAAAAAAAAAAAAAGTACAAGAAACTTTTTTTTCCCCCAAACACCAGTGACCACAGTGATGTTATTGGCCCTCTGGGAGGATTTGAGGACTGGTACTGAACTGGCCCTAAGGTAAATTGAGTTTGAGACCTCTGCCTTAAAAAACACACTAACAAAGGGCCAGATCCTCTGCTAGTGTAAATCATGGTAGCTCTATTGAAATCAACAGAACATATGCCAATATGGATCAGAGACAAGATACTTGAATAAATTGCAGATACCAGAAATTTTATTTTTTTCTCATTAAAAAAATGATTTTTTCTGTGAAAATATTCTCAACATTCCAGTATAATTCGTAGAGGAGTACATTTGTTTTATGTTATGGCTCAGAGTTTAAGTCATTTGTGAAATGGGTCAGGCGAAGTTTGACATGTCAGTGTTTTCATTAAGGAAATGCATATGCCCAGAATAAAGCCTGTGCATGTCTTGTATTACAGACGAGATATCTTAGTCCATGACTTCCCCAGGAGTGATGGTCAATCTTTATCTTCATTAACATGCATAGAACAATTAACATGGACAACTGCCAAAGAGAAGGGAAGGGAGAACAAAACCTATAGACCACAGGGGTTATTCAAATCCTTCCCAATTTTAGAATCCCATATAGTTTTCATATTATTGGCCTACCTAAAGTTTTAAGTATATAGATCAGCTACCAGATCTTACCTTTTGGTAGCAGTCTAGTTAGATTGCAATACAGTGCTACACATCAGTTTATTCATTTTGGTACCTCACATTTATATATGAGGCAACCTGGAGAAACTGAAGACATTTTAACATGTTTCGTCAGCCACAAGAGGGAGCCATTAGAAGCTATATAAATAATGAAGTGAATTAAATATTTGTACATCAACAAAAAGATATTTTAAAAATACATTCCCTTCTGTACATCACTCCACATTATATTTTTAGGTGGAACAAGTTTTATATATAAATGGGACGAGTTTTCAAAAGCAATCTCTGAATTGCCTGTGCAAGGTTTGAGCTCCTGAAAACATTTAGACATTGCCAAGCAAGGAGCAGTTTTGTATGCAAATCAAGTAGCCAGATTATCTAGTTCAGTGTTTCCCAAACTATGGGCAACGGCCCGGTACTGGGCCGTGGGAAAAAAATACCGCGCCACAGCGTGGCTGCCGGAAGGGGAGCGGGGCGGGCTGGGAGGAGGTGTGTGTGGGGAGGGGGGAGGTGGGGACTGGCCACCAGGAAGCAGGGTTGGGGGCAGAGGGGCTGTATGGCAGAGATGGGGGGGAGGCTGGCTGGGCAGCGGAAGTGGGGCGGGGCGGGGATTGGGACGGGGACAGGGTGGGCTGGCCAGGGGAGATCAACGGGAGAACCAGCCTCCGGAAGCAGGGCTGGACTGGGGCAGCGGGGCTGGCCAGGGGAGACCAGGAGGAGAAGCGGGGGAGAATCAGCTGGCTGGAAGGGGGAGATGGGGGGAGGTCGACTGGTGGAAGCAGGGCTGGCCGGGGGACACGGGAACCAGATGCCGGAAGCGGGGCTGGCCAGGGGAGATTGGGAGGACAAGCAGGGGAGAATGAGCCAGCTGGGAGGGGGTGGGGGGAGCAGGGTTAGTCGGGGGAGATTGGTGGAGAGTGGGGGGGACCAGCCACCAGAAGCAGGGCTAGATGGGGGAGATCAGGAGGAGAAGTGGTGATGGGGGGGAGGGGGAGAGCAAATTGGCCGGGGGAAAAGCAGGACTGACCCGGGCACATGCAGACCCAGGCACACGAGTGAGTCTGGCCCCAGGGATTCCATTTTGCCCCCCCCCCCCATGCCCTCCCTCAAGTAGTTGCGAACTACCTGGCTGGTAGACACACTCATGCACATCTACCAGCCAAGCAGTTCACAGCTACGGACTGATACACCTAATTATAATAAAACTTACCAAATTAGAAAATACTGGACATTTTATGTGTCCGGTATTTTCTCAATTTGTTTCCCGGACAGAACCCTCAAATACCAGACTGTCCGGTACAAAACCGGACACCTGGCAACCCTACCCCTCCTCCCCGAAGCCCTGGCCTGGGCTGGGCAGAGGATGTAGCCTGATGAAACATTGAAAATTTATTCATTTTTCATTGTTTTAATGTGTTTATATTTTTGGGCTGCAAAAAAACAGTACAAAAAAAACAAAAAAACAGTTTCCAACTAAAGTAAAAAGTTTGGGAAACCCTGGTCTAGCCAGCTTTCTATCCATCTTACAGTCCATTTATCCAATCCATATTCCCTTAACTTGCTGGCAAGAATATTGTGGGTGACCGTATCAAAAGCTATGCTAACGCTGGCACTGGGGGCTTTGGGAGGACCAGAAACAACTTATTTGAATATTCATCATTTGCTTAATGAATATGCAAATATGTTACCGGTCCTCCAAAAGCTCGTGAATGGATTTACTGGTCCCTGTGTCAAAAAGTTTGGGAACCCATGATCTAGTTTCCTTATTTGCATGGACAAATCAGAATTTTTGAACATCCTAGAATGTGAGCACACAATTTTGAGTACATATACTTAGGGGCTAGATTGAAACTATTTTTGAAGGCGTAAAGGATGAAAAAGAAAAATGATTCATTATACAGCTATATACTTCTCTGCAGACTGCGAGGCTTCTCAGCCCTTGCTAATACAGTACAAAAATGCAAAAGAGAAACAGTTCTTTCCATCAAGTTTGCTTCTATAGAGAGTAAAACAGAAATTCAACATTCTAAATTCCCACAGCTATCAAAATTAAGAACATAAGTAAAAAAATTTAGAGTACATGTTGCAATACATAAAAGATACGCTTAGCTGGTTTTTTAAACAATATTTATCAGAATATTAACATCTCCTACACCTTGAGGGACAGTAGGTAAAGTTATTCTACATAGGCACTCCCTGACTTACAAACATCCACACAAACAAAATCTCACCTGCAGCCTGAGGGGATCAAGAGGTGCAGGTGGCAGTGCAAATGCAGGACTCCAGAGGAGCAGAGGGCAGCTGCTAGACTAGAGAGAAGCAGCAATTTCCCCTTCAAAGTGCCGTTTCTCTCTGGTCAGCTGCACAGCTGTCTTCCTCCAGCCCGCACTTGTGCCATTTGCTGCCTCCTGGTGAGCAGGGGCTGGGGGCTGCCGGAGCCATGGCTATATGCTCACAAGGAGAGGCAGGGGATGAGGATGGGGGGCTGCCAGACTTGCTGCCAAGTCTGCAGGGGAGTGTGTGGGGCCAGGAAAAGGAGCTGGTGTAGAGCCCATAAGGGGGTGCAGTCAGAGATGCCCAGAAGTCCCCTTTAGAATTTCCATCTATTACACCTGCCTCTCCTCAAGCAGCAGTATTCAGGGCTAAATTTAAAAAGTAATTCTTAGTGAATGTTACTGTTTTTCTATTTTATTTAATTATTAGAAAGTTTACCTGGCACTGTTCTAGTCCCTAATTAATTTTTTTGTTTTTCTTCGTTTAAATTATTGCTCTGGGGATGAGGGGTTCATGATGCAGCCTGCCCTGAGGAGAGAGGACTATCCCATTTCTCTCACCATGGCAGCTTGGGGCCAGATAACAAGGGCCTGTCTATAGCTGCTGCAGCTCCAGCATGTCCCCCAGCTGGGGGAAGGGTGCATGTCCCCCAGCTGGGGCAGGTCTGGGTTCGTCTGCCCCCTGTGCTCCCCAGCCAGAATGAGGAATGCAGCAAACTGTGCACTTTCCTTTACTTCCCAATAACGGGAACAGCCAGCAATATCCCTGTACAAATGGGGGGAGGGGAAAGGAGGAGCTTCAGCTCCACCCCCACCCACCCTAAAGGGTGTCTGGGGAGGTGGGAGGCTCAAGGCTGGTGCAGTTCCAGAAGGTGGAAGTGCCCCCAGCCAACCCCTTTCATGTGCTTGGTAATTCTGTCTCCTTTCTGCATGGTAGGTGAAAAGCAATTCAATTTCAAGCACATCCCATTTTCCTGGCACAACCAAACCCTTACCTAGCTTTAAAGTTATAATAAAAGGAAGTGGTATACTGAATGTGGTGTTCTTAATTCTTACCATTTAGGAGGCGTTCTTGAACAGACAGGCAAACTCTCTCAAATATATAGTAGACTAGTATTGTTTTCTACTATTTTTCATTACAAACATACAGAATTTCAGCTACATTATGGTGTGACGGTGCGTCGGGGGCCTCCAACCCTGCACCCCCGTCCGCAGCCAAATGTGACTCTCAGCCAACCAGTAGAGTAGAATGTTTATTGGCTCTCATAGACAAGGCATAGCTTAGGGTTTATGTTACCACAGGAGACAGGGCAACCAGCCTTATTTCTCTCAGGGGAAAGGGGCTCACAGGCCCCTGAAGCCCCGTCCTGGACTTAGTCTGCTCTCCTCATGCTTCCCCCAGCCAAGACTGACCCAGCTCCTAGGCCTGTGGTCCCCAACCTTTTGGGGCTGCTGGACGCCTGGGGGCGGGGCCACTCACGTGCCCGGCACCCGCGGGCGGGGCCGTGCACACGCCCTGGGGCGGGGCCACCCATACACCGTGTGCCCAGTGCTGGTGCCACCTATGTGCCACACTCCCGGGGCCGACGCCACTCCTGTGCCCACGCCCGGGAGTGGGGCTGCCCAAACACCACGCGCCCGGGGCTGGCGCCACTCCTGTGCCGCGCGCCCAGGGGCAGGGCCGCCCATACACCTTGCTCCCAGGGCCGGAATAGCCCATGCGCTGCATGCCCGGGGCCAGGGCCAGCGCCGCTCCTGTGCTGTGTGCCCAGGGGTGGGGCCGCCCATACGCTACGCGCCCGGGGGCGGGGCTGGCCCAGATCAATCAACAGGCACACAGAAATGGCCCGGCGGGCACCATAGTGCCCGCGGGCACCACGTTGGGGACCACTAGTCCCCCCTCTCCGCCAGGTAGCCATCCCTGCATATCTTCCTTTGTCTCTCTCTGGGAGCAGCCTTATCATTTGCTTAGGCTGGGATGAGGTGTCTGGGCCAATACACCTGTGGAGTGAATCATCTGGAATCAAACAACACAGCCAGGATGTTAAACCAGGGTTACAAGACAGGCAGCACCCCTACTACATCACATATGGATTAAACAGATTTTGTGGGCTAACCTGGGAACCTAACCACCATTTATAACATTATTACTATGGGAAAATGTGTTCTGAGTTCCAGACAACTGACTTGCAAATGAACTTTTAAAACATAACCCATTTGTAAGTTGGGGACTTCCTTAAGATACATGTCCATGTTTCATTTTAAGGAAGAAAAAGAAGTAAGATCTCTTTTGAACTGTGAGATAGAATGTTCTGTACTGTCTAGTATACTTCTGCTCAAGGTCTGGTATCTCATGAACTGTGATTTTGCATATACAGCAGCCATAAAATTTGTGGGCACACCCATTGTGAACACAAGATTCCTGTTTGTATTAAGGATGTTAAGAAAAAGTTAACTAGTTGAGCAGTCAATGGAATTTCCATTAGCTACTCGACTAGTGGATAGGTACGTCTGCATTCCTCCTTTGAAATCTACAAGAGCCCCAGCAATTGCCCTTGTAGATTTCAAAGGAGGAATGTAGAACTCGATGTGCAGCCTGGGGCTGGCAGGAAGTCTCCCTGACTCCAGGCTGCACTGGGGAGCCAGCATTGAAATGTACAAGAGTCCCCAGCAGCGGCTCTTGTGTATTTCAAAGCATCAGCACACCATGGAGTCCGGGGTTACCAGGGGACTCTCAGTCCCCCCAGGCTCCATGCTGCGTTGCCGATTTGAAATGCCATGCAGAACTGGGATCCCAGGCTCCAGGGGACATTTCAGAGGAACCCGGGATCAGCTGGGGAGTCCCCAGCTGACCCCGGGCTCTATACACAGCAGTGCCGCAGAGCTGATCCTGGCTGGGCTCAGCTGTGCAGCGCTGCTGCTTTGAAGTACCCCTTCTTTCGCCCCCTTTACTGCACCTATCTGATAGAGGCAGCAGGGGGAGAGGGAGAATGACTAGTTGACTAGTCATATCCCTAGTTTATATAGAAAATGTCTATTTTCATATATGCAACACCAGTCAACTATAATGTCCAAAGAGGCCTTCATTTTCAACGCTACCTAGTTGCATGTACAATACACAATATTGAGTGCATGTATTTTGCTGGTGCTATTAAAAAGTAGCTCGCTTAGGAAATGTAGCCTAATAGTTCTGCCTTTGCAAAGTGATGTATAATTCCTTATCTTTTTAAAGATCTTTTCTATTTTTAACTACAACATTCCTGTAGCTGGACAAACAAGGACTGTAAGTTCAGTAAAAAGAAAGGTGTTGTACTGGGCTGAGTGTGCAGCAATCCTGCGACTACTTAGTTAATAGCTAAACATTTACGAATATTCAAGGGTAATCAGTGCCCAGTGGTTTATTTAGTCTTGCCCCCTGAAACACCATTTTTAAATCTCAACCTAAAATCTCTCTTCTCATTACCTTCTGACAGTCTCTCTCTATAGAGCATTTGAGATACTGACTTGGAAGCAAACCCTGTAAACAAATTGGATTGTGTTGTTTAAGTCATGCATCTTACAGCTAAGCATGAGGTCAGCGCTGATTCTGGCCTCTACAAAACAGGTTTCATAAGTACATAATTATTTTTATTGACCAGACCTGCTAGCAACAGGAAACACAAATGAGACACTGTAATATTGTGATGTAAGTACAGCAAGTGGGTACTTCTAGGTCATTCTGTTGAGTCAGGACTCTGTAAAAGATATCTTAAGAGGTAGCCTCAGTCCTCCCACACACGGTCAAGCTTCTGTAGATAACAGATATAGCAGAAATACAGTGATTCAAATTATGTAATTGGTTAATATAGATCATGATCTCTAAAAGGGCTCCATACTTATTTTGCTTAAAATTAGAAAACATGATTGAGACAGCAGAGAAGCAGAATTTCCAAGCATTTCCTCTCCCCCAAAAAGGCTCCCATTCACCACTTTTTCCCTAACCTTTCTCATTCTCTTTTCCTGTACATAGTCACAAGTAACTGGGCTTCATGTTTTGGTTATATCCTTTTTCCCCCTCCCAGCTTGGATTTCCACTTGCAAAGTCTATGCCTATATTCTAGGTATCATTTGATTACCCGAATGAGCCAGCTTTCCATTCACAGAGTTTTGTTTAGCATGCTTTAAGAACTATTAAATAACTACTTTCCTCCTAATTCATTTAGAGATAGCTAGATCTCTAATTTATCAGCCCTACTTCTGGAAGTGGAGGAGGCAGAGGAGTTATTTTAATGCTAGTGAAACATGCCAAGTTGTCAGTCCAGCAGAATTAAGTCCTCTATCCCAAGAATGGGACAGCGTGGGCAGCAAACTACCTCTCAATGAACCTCAATTCTAAACCTGCAGGGAACACCTTTAGAAGCATGTGTGTGTTTCATTCCCCCATAGATTTTCCTTGCTCATGTGCCTATTCAGTTCATCTCATTCAGATTCTAAACTCTTTAGGACAGAGGACACGTCTGGCCTTTTTCTAATCCCTGTACAAACACCAGGCAAAGTTAAGGTGCTACGTAAGGGATCAGTTGTCTCTCTGGCACAAACATGTGCCGAGGTGATGTAGATATATATATTGCTCCCAAACACAGCATACCCAATGCTGCACTCCTTTATGGATGCTGCATGCTGCCCATTATATGCCAGTTCTCCTCTCAGATGGGAGGTGGCATGGAAGGAGCTGCAATTTTGATCCTCAACAGTTCATCTGTTCCAAATACTTATTTCCAAGCCTAAACCGTAACTATGTATTCTGTAGGAGAGGGAACAGAGCAAGAATGAGGACTGGATAATCCAGCAGCAGCAGCCAGCGTTGCCTAGTTAATGATAGAATGGAATGGAACTTGAGACCCCAGTTCTAATCCTGGCTCTGCCTGGATGACTTTTGCCAACTCACATAATCTCTCTGTCTCAGTTTTCCCATCCCTAAATTGGGAACAACAACGCTTACTTCATTTTAGAATCATAGAACACTAGAACTGGAAGGGACCTTGAGAGGTCATCAAATCCAGTACCCTGCCCTCATGGCAGGACCCAGTATCATCCAGACCATCCCTGATTGATGTCTATCCAACCTGCTCTTAAATATCTCCAGAGATGGAAATTCTACAACCTACCTAGATAACTTACTCCAGTGTGTAACCACCCCAACAGTTAGGAAGTTTTCCCTAATGTCCAACCTAAACCTCTCTTGCTGCAGTGTAAGCCTATTGCTTCTTGTATTGAACCAAGATAGGATAGGACAAGATGTCATCTCACCCACCATTTTGCATGGTCATAAATGGCTACACAAGATAAAAAGCAACAGGAAAAAGATGCCCAAGTGCTCTTATTTCAATCAAACCTTCCTCAAGTCCTTTGTGAGAAAGCATTTTAGAAGTGAGAGTCTATTTAAAGACAATGTTGCTTTGGCCAATGAAGCTTCTGTTACCTCAGACAAACTAGAATCTCTGCAGTCTGTTAAAGGTTAGCAGCTCTGTTAGTCAGTTTCAGTGACTCATTCAGAGGCATTTCCCATATCCTTCACACCTTGTTCTGTATCAGCATGAAAGAAATAGCTGCCTCTGCTTCAGCTTTTGTTTCACTGTCTCCCTCACTCCTTGTCTGTATGAGAGACCGTCTCCTTCTTGAAGATGTCTTACAATACAGGCTAAAATTCCACCAGACTTTATGATCAGGTTTCCCCATGACGAGCTGTCAGTATTTAAGAGTTTACACCTGTTTAGTTCAGTCCAACTGTCAAAAGGCCCAACAGCATTTAACATTCCCCTGCAACACACTCTCTCCTCCCCCCCCCCCCCCCCCCCGCACACACACCACAGTAAAACACAGAGGATAAGGAAGGGCTGGGCAAGATGATGCCCGGAGGCAGGGCCAGCCCAAGCCATTTTGGTGCCCCAGGCTCCAGGCTCGTGGTGCCGCCCCCAGGCGCATGGCACATGCGCGGGCCCACCCCCGGGACATGCGGCCCCGCCTTCAGGCACACAGTGCATGCGTGGGCCCGCTCCCGGGATGCATGGGCGGACACACAGCGCATGCGCTGCCCAGTCGGCCCGGCCACTGCCGCTGGCGCGCAGCCCATGGTGGGCTACACCTGGAAGTGCAGGGCCCTGCAGCTGCAGGGGGAAGGGCGCTGCTGGCTGGTGCTGCAGTGGTTAACACAGCCCCCGCCCCAAGCGGCCGCTGCAGCCCGCTGGGAGCCCTCTGTAGGTTGGCGCCCTGGGCAGCTGCCAGGCTAGCCCATCCCTTAGTCCAGCCCTGCCTGGAGACCAAATCTGGCCAACCTAACATTTTGATCCGGCCCATGGACTGCATCTGGCTGCTTTCTGTTTATATCCTGCTGCCCAGGCCATTGAATTTCCAGACAGTGGCTAGGCAGCAGAATCTTTTTAAATGGCTCACAGTCATGGCAATACCCCTGCAGGGGCTGGAGCCACGAACCTTTAAAATAGCCCCAGCAATACCAGGCGGCTGACAGGCAACACAGCAGTGGCAGAGCCATGAGCCGTCTGCTGTGTTTTTAATTCAAAACCTCCGGCTCACACAACTCTGAGGGGAGACTAATCCCCAGACCTGCCCCTTCTGCCACAGGCCCCACCTCTTCTTGGGGTAGAGCTGGCCCATGACCATGTGCCAAAATTCACTAAGTGCCACCCCCCTGCAACAATTATTGTCCATCTCTGGGATAAGTCATACATCTCTTGTCAGCTGTACTCTCACTCCCCACCCCTTCCCTCCTGTTGGTGGCAGCCATTTTAATGAAAAGTAACAGCCTTATATCAGAGACTGTAGGATCACGCCATTCAAATTTAAAAAGGAAATATTTTGCTTCAGTGTTAAAGGGCCATACTGGGGGGGAAAAGGTAAGGTGCCACGTCCCAGTAACAATTCTGACAGCCATTGTCTCCACTCAGGTATGCTCTGTGGAGTACAAAGGGAAGATAACTGCTGGGGCTTCCTTAGGAGAGGTATAGCACATATTCCCCCTAGGTCCTCAGGGCAAAGGAAGCAAAACTATGGCAGTTTCCCCCTCTGCCTCTTTTGGAGGGGACAGTGCTGTTTTTCGTGCAGTGTCACAAAATCTTGTGCCCCAGGGCAATGCAAGAACCGTATTGTCACCAGTCCCTAAGCAGAGACATAAATGAAGAGGAAGGGATGCAATTCCTTTTCTCCCCTTGCAAACTGACGGAACACCAGACACAATCCAGTCCCAATGTTATTGAAGGGATCATTATAAAAACTAATATGAAAGCAGACAGATGTTTTGATGGTTTTTTTCTACTAGGCTCTCCCTTTGGTATTATCTCTACTATTATTTTAAAGCAAACTGGTTGTCAGCAGAAGTGGCTCAGGAACGTGAATCAAAATAGCACTGTTTTCAAATTGCATAACACTGAATAATCAATGTTTATTTATTGGCACTTAGTTACTAAGGTTATAGGCTCATTAGCAAGGCCACAATTCCATAGATGGGAATACTTCTTCCCTTTCAAAATGTTTGGCTAAGCAAAGTGACGGCAGTGTTTCTTTCACATGGAGGGTAATACATGCAAGAAATGCTTCCAAACATGATTGATTAGTTTCTGCTATTTAAGAATGCTACAATGACAAATGAATAATGCCTTATGGCCAAAATTTTCAACAGTGGCCAGAGCTAGTGGCTCTCTCAACATCTGGATGAGACTGCTTAGACCTGATTTTTGATGTGCTCTGTTTATGAGGTCTTCAGTCGGAGTTCCGGTGCTAAACACTTTTGAAAGTCAGGTCTTGATTTGGGCAACCTAAGAAATGAGCTACACAAAATCTGTAGCCACTTGTGAAAGTATGGATTTTAAATAATATGAAAAACACAGCTTAAATAAATGCATACACTTGCAACCAGTGGCCTTCATCATGTTAAAATTTCCACAGCAGCTGAGTTGCATAACCCTATTTATGTCATTCAAACTCCTGATATATTTTCCAAGAATATAAGTAATATGGTATCACTGGGATGTTCAGAAAACTATGAGATGGATCTGACACTCATATTGGAGCTTAAAAAAACAAACAAACTACAGCAATTTGATAATCAGACTGAGCTCTTGAATAAAACACCCTACACCAAGTGCTACCAAATCTTTATTGACTTACTCACATAAATAGGTTCCCTGAGAACAATGGGACTACTCAACGGAGTAAGAGACAGAATTTGGTGTTCTCTGAATTAGGACTGTTAATTTCAATTAATTGACTAACTGAATAGTCGATGCAATTTGCATTGATTACTTGATTAGTTGATAGGGCATCTTTGTCTTTCAAGTGTAGCAACAGCCCTAGGGCTCTCTACGGCGTTTCAAAGTGGCAGTGCTGCATGGAGCCCAGGGTCAGCTGGGGACTCTCCCACTGACTCAGGCTCCATGTGGCGCTGCTGCTTTGAAATACGGTGGGGAGCCCAGCATCAGGCTGCATGCAGCATTTCAAAGTGGCAGTTCTGCACAGAGCCCAGGGTTAGTGGGGGAATCTCCAGCTGATCCCGGCCTCCAAGTGGCGCTGGCGCTTTGAAACGCCATGTTCAGCCTAGGGATATCCCAGCTGGTCCCACGCTGCATCCAGCGCTTCAAAGCAGCAGCGCTGTGTGGAGCCCGGGGTATGGCCCCAGGCTTCATGTGGTATTGCTACTTTGAAGTACTTTGGAGTACCCGCTTTTCTTTCCCCCTCCCTCCTCCGCCATCCCTTGCTGACTCTTTCTAATAGAGGCAGCAAGGAGAGAGGGGAGGGACTAGTCACCTAGCATTGCTTAAGGATAGTTGTATAGTCTTTCACAACCCTAATACACATTATTCTGTAGCCTTGATCTCCACTATCCCTGATCATCCCTTTCTATGCTTTGCTGGGGTGAAAAAGCAAAATATTCTCATCCAAATAGTAATGACACACCTCCCATGTTAGGTGTTAGGATCATATGTATGTTCATCACATGCTTGTGTTCAAAAGAGCCAGGGAGCAATTCTAACAGTTTAACAACAGCATTAAGTACACACAACCATCTTATTCTCCACTCAAATAGAAAACTATGATTATTCCACATTCTGCATTCTTTAGATGCCTGAATTCTAGTTCTCTTGGTTTTCATGGACCGTGCTTGGTATATACATTAGGGATGTCAATGTGTAGTAGATTACACGATAAATTGGGCTTATCAATTAATCCTACTGAACACCTGTACTCCCTCCTTGCTGCCTCGGATACAGAAGCCGTGGTGGGGGGAGGGGGAAGTCAGGTGGAAGCTGGTAAACATGGAAAGTGGCTTTCAAACTGGCTTCCTGCGCATATTGGCTCTGCGGAGCCACTTGCCCCCTTTGCTGCTGCCTCTTTATCAGAGGCAGCGGGGGAGGCAGGAGCCAGTGTTCACAGCTCCTGCCTGTCCCCCCACCCACATGTAAACATGTAACTGCTAAAATTTCTTGCAGTTACCCATTTACCCAAATACCTGATCTTGAACATCCCTAGTATATATCACCATTGTCTAGATCAGTGGTTCTTAATGTGGACCATACGGCTCCCCAGAGGGCCTCGCCTTACTTCTAGGGGGCCACATGGAAAGAAACAGAACATTAGGGGGCCACAGTAAGTTTCTAAGGGGGCCACCCAAACTTAACTGCCAGGTGTATGATGAATGAGGCTCAGGAGGGGGCCATGAGCAAAAAAGGTTGAGAAACACTGGTCTAGATTATGAGATGATCTTGAACAACAATTTATCTTTATACTTGCCTGTGAACTGCCTTACACACTTCTGGCACTCTAGGGCTATTTTACATTGGCGTGATCTTGCACAAATACTCTTTAACGCAAGAGTTTTTGCATTAAAAGTATTTGCGCAAGAGAGCGTCTACACTGGCATGTGCCTTTGTGCAAGAGATGTGCTTTTGCACAAGAGCATCCATGCCAGTGTAGACGTTCTCTTGCGCAAGAAAGCTCAGATGGCCATTTTAGCCATCAGGCTTTCTTGCACAAGTAATTCATGTTACCTGTCTACACTGGCCTCTTGCACAAGAACAGTTGAGCAAGAGGGCTTATTCCTGAGCGGGAGCACCATAGTTCTTGCGCAAGAAGCACTGATTTCACACATTAGAACGTAAGTGTTCTTGCACAAGAACTCCCCGCCAGTGTAGACAGGCGGCATGTTTTTGGCACAAAAGATCCCAGCACTCCACCCCTCTTCTGAAGGCCCCATCCCCACTCCACCTCCACCCTCACCCCACCTCTACCCTCTTCTCCCCCCAGCGGCTCCTGCACACCATGGAACAGCAGATCATGGTGGGAATTGATCACGGGGTGGGGAGGGGCACCTGCAAGAAGGAGATGCTGTGGGGACAGGAGAGGAGTTGGTAGCAGGGCTGCTAGTGGGTGATAAACACCCATCATTTCCCATAGGTGCTACAGTCCCAGCGCACCCACATAGTAAGTCTATGCTAGAGCAGTCAGTGGAAGGTAATTTAAACACCAGAATAATGGCTGTACTTTGATCCTGTAATGTGATCCATGCACCATATGTCTGTGTGGAGCCTCTGTGCCTTCAATGGGATCTGGCTGGAGGCCTGAGGCCTGTGTTTGTCCATAAAGCACCTTATATTCTGCACCTTTAGCCCAGTTGTAACTCTAGGTTTTCCATTTTTGGGGATTGGGAGATTCCTTCCTTCTTTAACAATCCTATATTCTCTCCGAGAGATTTTCATGCATGGGGGAAAAGACAGCAGCAGCAACAAAAATAAAATCCCTATGGGGGGGAGAAAGGATGGTTTAAAATTGAAAACAACAGCTAAGGCAGAACACCCACTGAGCCAAGAAGAGGTAGAGGACAGAGTTCTTTACAGACAAATGCAACTCTCAATTTGGATCTTAATGTGTAGTTCCTATGGTAATAGGCATATTAAACATGCATTAGGTTGGCTAAACTATTTGGTTAAAACATATATTCAAAAATTAAATTCCCTTCCCTGTATTCATACAATTTAAAAAAAAACTAATTTATTTTTCGTTATATTTTACTATTTTTTAAAATTTAACTCTGCTCAAAAAGTGAGGCCAGACTGGTCAGCTTCATATTTTTTTTTTTTACAAACCAATTTATTTTTAAAATGGTAAATTTGCAGCCTTAATGCCTTACAACATTTCTGGAAATTTAATGCTGGATTCTTAATTGCTGAACAATAGGCTCTTAATTGCCCTGTGTTCTTAAACTACAGTGGAATACACAGAGGTATTTTCCTATTTTCAAAATAGGAAGAAAATAAGCAGAAAAGGTAAGAAGAGAAAATGAAGTAGCTACTTTTTAGGCTATGCCTACACTGGCAACTGAAGGACAAAACTTCCATGGTTCAGAGGTGTTAAAATGACACTGCATCCATGAAAGACAAAAGTTTTGCAGATAAAAGGAACCAGTGTCAACAGTGTTGTGTGGGCAATGGTTGATACTTACTAGTTACAGTTAACTGGTGGGGGCTGGAGAAGCAGTGAGCAACCTTCAGCCCTCTAGGGTTCCACCTGCATATAAACTATGCTTATATTGAGTACTCCTCCACTTCCTACTGTTTCCCAGCACTTTCAGAAGACCACAGATCTGCTGATTCATGCTCCCTCCATTCCCTCTCAAAGCTGGAATGCCACAAATCAGCTGTTCAAGCTCTGGGAGGGAAGAAGAGCAGGGCCAGAGTGCCAATCAGATGACTTGTGGAAGTTTGAAAGTGCTGGGAAGGAAGGGGAGGAGTAGGCACTTCAGGGCTCCAGTGAGCAAGAGGCACATGGGGGAAGATGGGCAGCCAGGCAGTTCACAGGGTGCAGGTAGAATCCCAGTAGGCATGGGCTGCTGCGACCCACTGAGATGAAGGAGGGCCCCTCCTGTGGCCCACCCAGTATTCTTGGTTGCTCATCGCTGTCTTACATCCTTATCCCAAGTTACAGTGTAAGTGACTAGTTGACTATCCGATAAGCATAAGCTTATCAGATATTTGAGTAGTGACTTGACTAGTCGCTTCCCCACCCTTGCTGTCTATCGGAGGCAGCAATGGGGGAAGAGCAGGAGCTGCTGGGGAAGCTGGCTTAAAAGCCAATTCTCCCCAGCACCTTCTCCACAGGGGGCAAGAGAAGCAGAGGAACAGGAGGGTGGGGGAAGGGGACTGGATGCTGCGTCTCTACCTTTTAAATGTATTAAGAGCAGGTAGGCTCCTAATACACTTAAAAAGCAGAAGCACAGTGCAGGGGACTTTAGCCTTTAAAATGCATTAAGAGGCGGCTCGGAATATATTTAAAAAGGCAGACCTGCAGCAGGGTTAGCTTCAGGGCTGGGAGCTGGCTCTGAAGTTTCCCTCGCTTATTGACAGAAAACACATTGAGTAGTTGATTCAACGCAACATCCCTAACCCAGGATGGATGTTGGTGATGGTGAATGCAGATGCACCTTGAGAATGGTATGCCACCTCTCAATTTAAATAGAAAAGAGAAGAAAAATGGCTAATAAAACTGGGTTATTTAAATCTGATTTTATTAAGTCTCTGAGTTTAGTAATTTAAAATATAGAACTCACATTTTTAAAAAATACATTAGTCACAAGACCTAAGAATTAGACCCATATTCTGTTACTGATTCTGTCACACCCATGTGAGGTCAAGCATGTTCTTTAATGTCTCTGAGCCTTACCTTCCTCCCTTTGTAAATTAGAGGTGCCTTCACAAGCACATTTCAAACCTTTATTTATTAGTGTTTTTGGCATTCTTGGAGATTCCAGTGACAGGGTCAACCAAAGCACAAAGCAACATTAAAATGCCTGTAAATACTTTTTCTACATTCCACTTAAGTTTGAGACTGTAATAAAAGGTCAGCATTTCACACAGCTGACCATCTCCCAGTGCTTCACAAACAAGATTGAAGTCTCAGAAGATTTAGACAGGGTGGCATTATTAGCCCCATTTTACATATGGGTAAGCAGAGATGCACTAAGGTTAGTCTGATTTTTATAGAGCTAAGCATCTGCAGCTGCCTTTGACTTCAAGAGATGTCTGGGCACTCAACAACGCTGGGGCCAAGGTCAGATGTTACCGAAAGGAATAGAACCCAGGCATCTTGACTCACCACATCCTACTCTAGCCCCACAAACCACACTCCATTCCTCCTGCACGGTGCACTCTCTTACACTAACAAACAAGGAAAGGTAATATAGATTCCTTTCAACTTGTAGAGGGCACTGGCTCTCAGTTCTCAACCAAGCTCATTCCCTACCCTTTTTATTTTAGAGGGTATGGACCTGTGGGTTCTGGTTTTATTTTAGCAAGAGGATTACAACGTTCAGAGCTTTGTTCTTAGTCCTTTGAATTGCAAAGTGCTGATTTGGTGACCGGAATAAAACAAGCACCATGAGTTACTCGAATAGCTTCCTATCATCCCATCCAAAAATGCAAGCATGGGACGCTATGGGGTGGCAGACAATGTTGGGAAGGGTGGAGGGACAGCGTAATCAACCAGCAACAATCCCCATCACCCTAATGACGTTAGTGAGGCTTAATTACTGCTGCCACCCCCTTTAGTTAATTGAGGGGTGGAAGAGATCGCGCTTACCCCTCCGTAGTTCCCTGCAGATCCAGCTTACACAACCAACTCTCCAGCTCCAGCGTATCAATGTGCTGCTCTCATCTCCCCTTACACAACTCCGGCTGCCAGCGAGACGCCGCCCCCTTACCAGGGGCGGGCTGAAAGGGTGCCCTGTTGGGGCGAGGGAGGGAGGAGTCGGTCTGGAAAAGGGACTCGCAGAATTGTATCACTGCGACATGAAGGAAATAGGAACAGGAGCAAGCGCTGCCCAGCCTAGGCTGGCACAGTCTCGCCATTGCTGGAACAAATCCAACCTTACCCTCCTCCTACAGGCAGCTGGGCAAACTCAGCGGAGCCCTGCAATGCCTGGCCTAGGCGGGCACACGCTGCCATGGCTTGTGCAAGCCCCTTTCTTCAGGGCTGTACTGAGGCTGGTACAAGCGACCGAATCTGTGCATGCCCACCAGAGCCAGTGCTGCCAGTCCACGTGGGCACCGGAGCTAACCCAGCAGTGCTATCGCTGGGGTGTCACAGCCTAGGAAACTGCAAACCCAGTTCAGCCCAGCTGTGCCTTGCTCAGGCAGGCAAGTTCCGCCTGTTCCTAGAGGAGGCATGGCATAGATGGGACACAGCCTCTTAGTAGAACTAGATGGAAGACGTGACTACTGCCCACTACCCGCTATTTTACTGAGACCGCTTCACATCCACCATCAGCTGTCCCTTATGCGCCGCCGCCCCCTTCAGTCACCCCTCGCCAACCAGCCTTTCACATCATCGCTGCTGAGTTAACTCAGGTGTTGCTCCTAAACAATCTACACTTACAAGCCTCTTCTCACTTATGTCTATTGGTGCTGCCCACCCCTCCTGCTCGGAGCTGTAGGCTATTGCCCAGGTGCTGCTTTCACTGGGGTAGTAACCTACCCACTTTGCACTGAGGAGCCAGGCTAAATGTCAGCTGGCTATAAAAGCCTCAAACACCAATCATTCGCTTTTTGTTAACCCCGTTGGACAGCAAATCTGGAGTAGGTAACAGCAGCAGGAGTAATGTACTTTGAGTTCCTCTAGGGGGCTTAGAAATAGGATTGCAATTTTAGTTTTCCGAAGGACTGTATTTTAAAAAAACATTCAGGAGGCACCAGGGGCCATTTTAATATTCAAAGGAGCATGATAAGCTGGCCTTCTTTACTACTTATCCTTATCTTTTCTTAGCAGAGAGTAGTTTGGGCTTCCCTTATCTCTTCTGACAGCTGAGCTCCAAATTTGTTCTTCTGGAGCAGTGTTTTCTAAGCCACTTAAATCAGGCAAAACTCCTTTTGTATGAAGGAGTTCTGGTCTAAACCATTTCTGTAGTGATGGAAATATGTTGGTTAGGGTGTTTTTTATTTTCAAATAAAAGAAATAGTTAGAACAGTATCCCCCCCCCCCCCCCAGTGGAAATGTAGTTCTGGCAGTAGGTAGGTGCCATTTCTATACCAAAATAAGCTATGCTTATATTGAGTACCACTTGCACCAGTATAATAATGTGCTAAAGGGGATTGTATAACTAACTATGCATAGATACATTCAAGTGCCTCCAGCTCTGATCCATTGTCTGTGACAGAGCAGAGGAACAGTTGCTAAGAGGCCAGATTATCTCTAGTTTATTCTAGCCCTCCTGCACTTTTAATTGTTTTCTATCTCATTGGTTTATCACTTTTCTTGTTCTTCTGGCTTGCTTTCTTTTCTCCTCCCACACGATTTTTCCTTTTCTCCAAGTCCTGTGAGTGCTGCAAGTCCCTGCAAGCCTACGGTGTGTTAACTCTCTGGAAGCAACCTCTTTATTCTGTGATATTCTCTGTCTGCAACAACAGAGTAGTATTGTGAAAAGCTGTCATCACTATGGAAATGCTTAGGATTTGTGTGCCACCTGATATCCATGAGGCACTGCAGTTTAGATTACAGCCAGGGGAGGCCTCTCAATGAAGAAAACTTGTCCTCATGTCCTAGAGATGTCAACAAGATGTCAAGCACAGGCAGCATTAAACTAAATAAAACACCACACCAGAAACAGAAGTTACAACTGAAATGTATAACAAGAATTTGGAAGTCAGCTATATAAGGAAAGTGGCTCTGTAAGAAGGGTTTAAAATATTTGTTTCAATTAGGAAACATCTAGGTGGCAATTGCATTGTAGATCTTTGTCACACAAATGTATTATGCAATAAGTAGTGGCAAGGGAGGATGCTTGGAAATATCTGGATTAGTAGTCATCTTACTTCAGAAAAATAAATCTTATAGCAACCTCTGACTCATTATTTCACAATGTTCATCTAGAGTAACTAGAAGACCACAGTCTAAATTCTGATCTGTTACACAAACTGTAAAAATTGCCTCAATCACAATGGTGAAACAGATGAAGATAAATTTGAACTTAAAATATGGATGGCCAAATGGTGGAGATAAGGCCACATTCCTACAGACATTTTCGCACTAGCTTAAGTTGACTACTGTAAAGTTTTATTGACTTTAAGCACAAAGGCTACGTCTACACTGGCATGATTTTGCACAAATGCTCTTTAATGCAAGAGTTCTTGCGTTAGAGTATTTGCGCAAGAGAGCATCTACACTGGCATGTGCTTTTGCGCAAGAGCATCCGTGCCAGTGTAGATGCTCTCTTGTGCAAGAAAGCTCCGCTGGCCATTTTAACCATCGGGCTTTCTTGTGCAAGAAATTCATGTTGCCTGTCTACAATGGCCTCTTGCGCAAGAGCAGTTGCGCAAGAGGGCTTATTCCTGAGCAGGAACATCATAGTTCTTGCGCAAGAAGCACTGATTTCACACATTAGAAAGTCAGTGTTCTTGCGCAAGAACTCCCCGCCAGTGTAGACAGGCAGCAATCGGCCAGTTTTGTGCAAAATCATGTCAGTGTAGACGGAGCCTTATAGTAGTAAAGTTAAGGGTGTGCAAATCCATAAGTATGGATGGGATCAGTGCTTAAGATCGACTCATAGACTTTAAGGTCAGAAGGGACCATTGTGATCATCTAGTCTGACCCCCTGCACAATGCAGGCCACAGTATCTCACCCACCCCCTCCTAGAATAATCCTCTCACCTTTACCTCAGATACTGAAGCCTTCAAATAGTTTGAAGACCCCAAGATGCAGAGAATCCTCCAGCTGTGATCTGTATCCCATGCTACAGAGGAAGGCGAAAAACCTCCAGGGCCTCTGCCAGTCTACCCTGGAGGAAAATTCCTTCCCGACCCCAAATATGGCGATCAGCTAAACCCTGAGCATGTGGGCAAGACTCAGACACCCAGAAAGTTCTCTATAATAACTCCTATCATCCCTCCATTGACCTATTTACCACTGATAATGAATGGTCAATTAGTTACCAAGATCATGTTATCTCATCAAACCATCCCCTTCATAAACCCATCTAATTTAATCTTGAAGCCAGATAGATCTTTTGCCCCCACTCCTTCCCTTGGAAGGCCGTTCCAGAACCTCACTCCTCTAATGGTTAGAAACCTTCATCTAATCTCAAGTCTAAACTTCCTACTAGCCAGCTTATATCCATTTGTTCTTGTGTCCACATTGGTATTAAGCTTAAATAATTCCTCTCCCTTCCTGGTATTTATCCCTCTAATATATTTAAAGAGTGCAATCATGTCTCCCCTGAGCCTTCTTTTGGTTAAGGTAAACAAGCCAAGCTCCTTGAGTCTCCTTTCATAAGATAGGTTTTCCATTCCTCGAATCATCCTACTGGCCCTTCTTTGCACCTGTTCCAGTTTGAATTCATCCTTCTTAAACATGGGAGACCAGAACTGCACACAGTATTCCAAACGGGGTCTCACCAATGCCTTGTATAATGGCACTAACACCTCCTTATCCCTACTGGAAATACCTCACTTAATACATCCCAAGACCTCATTTTCACGACCATGTCACAATGGCGGCTTATAGTCATCCTATAATCAACCAGGACTCCGAGGTCCTTCTCCTCCTCCGTTATTTCCAACTGATGTGTCCCCAGTTTATAACTAAAATTCTTGTTATTAATCCCTAAATGCATAACCTTACACTTCTCGCTATTAAATTTTATTCTATTGCTATCACTCCAATTTACAAGGTCATCTAGATCTTCCTGTATGATATCCCGATCCTTTTCTGAATTGGCAATACCTCCCAACTTTGTGTCATCCACACATTTTATCAGGACACTTCCACTTTTGGTGCCAAGGTCAGCAATAAAAAGATTAAATAAAATTGGCCCCAAAACTGATCCCTGAGGAACTCCGCTAGTAACCTTCCTCCAACCTGACAGTTCACCTTTCAGTATGACCCGCTGTAGTCTCCCCTTTAACCAGTTGCTTATCCACCTCTCAACTTTCATATTAATCCCTATCTTTTCCAATTTAACCAATAATTCCCTATGTGGTACTGGATCAAATGCCTTACTAAAGTTGAGGTAGATTAGATCCACTGCATTTCCTTTATCTAAAAAATCTGTTACTTTCTCAAAAAAGGAGATCAGGTTGGTTTGGCACGATCTATCTTTTGTAAAACCATGTTGTAATTTGTCCCAATTGCCATTAGAATGTCTCTAACTACTTGCTCATTCAAAATTTTTTCCAAGATCTTGCATACTACAGATGTCAAACTAACAGGCCTATAGTTACCCGGGTCGCTTTTTTTTCCTTTCTTAAAAATAGGAACTATATTAGCAATTCTCCAGTCAAATGGTACAACCCCCGAGTTTAGGGATTTAACAACAATTTTTGCTAATGGACTTGCAATTTCATGTGCCAGTTCCTTTAATATTCTTGGATGAAGATTATCTGGGCCCCCCGATTTACTCCCATTAAGCTGTTCAAGTTTGGCTTTTACCTCGGATGTGGTAATATCTACCTCCATATCCTTAGTTTCATTTGTTATGTTACCATTATCCCTAAGCTCTTCATTAGCCTCATTAAAGACTGAAGCAAAGTACAGTAAAACTCCGGTGGTCCGGCATCCAGTGGTCCGGTACGCCTGATGGTCCAGCACCAACTGCAACCTGGAAGTGCTCCGGCAGCTGCTTCAAGTTGTTAGAGTAATTGATTAACTGCGGCTGGATCCACAGCCAACACGCAGTTAATGTAACTTTCCTCTCTACTGCCGGGAGGGGGGGGGGGGCAGGGGAAGGTAGGGGTCGGTGGGAGAGGGGGAGCAGGAGGGGGCGAGGGTGTGCCAAAGCAGCTGCATTCAGGACATTCTGGTCAGTTACAGTCACTCCGGCTGGATCCACAGCCGACACGCAGTTAATGTAATTTTCCTCTCTACTGCCGGGAGGGGGGGGGGGCCAGGGAAAAGTAGGGGTCGGTGGGAGAGGGGGAGGGAGAGGAGGAGGGGGCGAGGGTGTGCCAAAGCAGCTGCATTCAGGACATTCTGGTCAGTTACAGTCACTCCAGCTGGATCCACAGCCGACACGCAGTTAATGTAATTTTCCTCTCTACTGCCGGGAGGAGGGGGGCAGGGGAAGGTAGGGGTCGGTGGGAGAAGGAGAGGGAGAGGGGTCTCCCACCGACCCCTACCTTCCCCTGTCCCCCCCCCTCCCGGCAGTAGAGAGGAAAATTACATTAACTGCGTGTCGGCTGTGGATCCAGCCGGAGTGACTGTAACTGACTAGAACGTCCTGAATCCGGCTGCTTTGGCATACCCTCGCCCCCTCCTCTTCCCCCTCCCCCTCCCCCACCGACCCCTACCTTCCCCTGCCCCCCCTCCCCGCAGTAGAGAGGAAAATTACATTAACTGCGTGTCGGCTGTGGATCCAGCTGGAGTGACTGTAACTGACCAGAACGTCCTGAATGCGGCTGCCTGCCTGTCACCGCCTCTCCTCTTCCGCTCACAGGCTCTGCCTCCCTGCAGCAGGAGGGAGGGTTTGGCACATCCCCGCCCCCTCCTCTGCTTCTCCTTCGACGAGACCCACCCCTGCCAGAGTACCTCCTGATAGTCCGGCATTTCTGATAATCCGGCACCACCTGGGTCCCAAGGGTGCTGGATTATCGGAAGTCTACTGTATTTGTTTAGATATTGGGCCATTCCTAGATTATCCTTAACCTCCACTCCATCCTTAGTAATTAGCGGTCCTACTTCTTTATTTGGTTTTTTCCTATTTATATGGCTATAAAACCTTTTACTATTGGTTTTAATTCCCTTTGCAAGGTCCAACTCTACCTGACTTTTAGCCTCTCTCACTTTGTCCCTACATGCTCTAACCTCAATAAGGTAGCTTTCTTTACTGATCCCTTCCATCTTCCACTCCTTATATGCGTTCTGCTTTTTCTTAATCACCTCTCTGAGATGCTTGCTCACCCAGTTTGGTCTAATACACCTGCCTATAAATTTTTTCCCTTTTCTTGGGATACAGGCTTCTGACAGCTTCTGCAACTTTAATTTAAAATAATCCCAGGCCTCCTCCACCTCACGATCCATAATTTCTTTAGTCCAATCAACTTCCCTAACTAATTTCCTTAATTTATCAAAGTTAGCCCTTTTGAAATAAAAAACCCTAGTCTCAGATTTATTTTTGTTTATCCTTCCATTTAATTTGAACTGAACTAGCTCATGATCACTTGAGCCAAGGTTGTTCCCTACAACCATTTCATCTATGAGGTCCTCGCTACTCACCAAAACCAAATCTAAAATAGCATCTCCCCCTTGTTGGTTCAGCAACTACTTAATGAAGGAATTCATCAGCTATCACATCTAGGAAAATCTGAGCCCTATTATTATTACTAGCACTTGTTCTATAGTCTATATCTCGAAAGTTGAAATCTCCCATGATTACACAGTTTCAATGGGTATTTACTTCATTAAAAACATTAAAGAGGTCTCTATCCATATCTAAATTGGATCCTGGTGGTCTATAACACACCCCAAGCACTATCCCAGGGGAGGATCTGATAGTTTTCTTCCCCAATGTGATTTTTGCCCAAACAGACTGGCTACGTCTAGACTGGCATGATTTTCCGGAAATGCTTTTAAAGGAAAAGTTTTCCGTTAAAAGCATTTTCGAAAAAGAGCATCTAGATTGGCAGGACGCTTTTCCACAAAAGCACTTTTTGCGGAAAAGCATCCGTGGCCAATCTAGACACGCTTTTCCGCAAAAAAGCTCCGATCGCCATTTTCGCGATCGGGGCTTTTTTGCGGAAAACAAATCTCTTCTGTCTACACTATCCCTTTTGCACAAAAGTTTTTTGGAAAAAGACTTTTGCCCGAATGGGAGCAGCATAGTATTTCTGCAAAAACACTGACAATCTTACATGAGATTGTCAGTGCTTTTCCAGAAATTCAAGCGGCCAGTGTAGACAGCTGGCAAGTTTTTCAGGAAAAGCAACTGCTTTTCCGGAAAAAGTGGCCAGTCTAGACACAGCCACTCTGTCTTCTCCATTCCATCACTTTTTATTGGATCTGAACCTTCACTGGAAATGCAATGGTATTTTTGGAGATTTGAAAAAGTTGGTAGATCTGCAGCACCCTGCCTCACTTTCCATTTCTGCTCAGGGCCCCTTAAAAAACCCATAGGCTATGTCTACACTTGCGGCTTCTTGCGTGAGAAATATGCAAATGAGGCTAAGTGTGGAATATCACTGAGCCTCATTTGCATACCTAATGAGCTGCCATTTTTGCAGAAGAGGCTCTTGTGCCAGAAGGAGCTGTCTATACTGCCCCTTCTTGCACAAGAAAAACCCTCTTGCGCAATGCCACTACGCCAATTATTTTCAGGAATAACGACACTGTGCAAGCCTCATTTGCATATTTATCGCGCAAGAATCCGCAAGTGTAGACATAGCTATACCGTCTTGTTATTTAAAACATTCCTCTTCTGTGATCCAATATATGAAATTTTGAACACTCCTTTTTCTAGATTGGGCCAGATCCATCTTCCTTCTTGGTGCTTCTCGCTATCTAGGATCCCATCTCCTAAAAGGATCAGGTTCCTATTTTTCCATGTTTCTGCATTTGGGGTTTCTGCTGGGAAAAGTAACAAAATACTATGGAAAAATCTGTTCTCAGGAGATTTTGAGAGATGTTTAAACAGACTAGGAAGTTCTGATACTTTTTAAATACTTGTACTTAGGTTTGAAATGAGGTGATTTCTTTGAAATGAAGGACTGTTGTACATACTTATTTACTTTTTCTATATGTACGTGTAGTATTTTAGTATACCTATTTTGCATAAAGGCCAGAACTAGCCATTAGTGCAGAATATGGCTGCCCACTTATTTAACGGCTTCTAAGCACTGCCTCTCGTTGATTTCAAGTTGGTTGCCAAATGTAGTTCAACATATGTGTTTTAATCAATTAAGTCCTATGTATTTGGCTACTTAAAAATGGTATTTCCTTTTATGTGCCACCATGACACTAGATATTAATAAAGGCAACAGTTGCCAACCTTCCCAGGTTCATTATTCTAAAACTAAGCTCTATCTCCTGGAGGCTGTGTCTAGACTACAAAGTTCTATAGGAAAAAGATATGCAAATTGCGAACCTCAATTTGCGTATCTTTTTCCGCTTTTCTTCTGAAAGAGGCCCTTCTGACAATTGGCCCATCTACGGTGGGCAAATTGTTGGGAAAAAAAAGCCTCTTTTGGAACACCCCTTCTTCCTCGGAGAACAAGGTTTCAGGGATGCTGAAAAAACGGGTCTGCTTTTCCGAATTTTTTTCAGAAAAGCAGACACATTTCATAGAATCATAGAATAATAGGACTGGAAGGGACCTCGAGAGGTCATCGAGTCCAGCCCCCCGCCCTCAAGGCAGGATCAAGCTCCGTCTACACCATCCCTGACAGATGTCTATCTAACCTGTTCTTAAATATCTCCAGAGAGGGAGATTCCACCACCTCCCTTGGCAATTTATTCCAATATTTGACCACCCTGACAGTTAGGAATTTTTTCCTAATGTCCAATCTAAACCTCCCCTGCTGCACTTTAAGCCCATTACTCCTTGTCCTGTCCTCAGAAACCAAGAGGAACAAATTTTCGCCTTCCTCCTTGTGACACCCTTTTAGATATTTGAAAACCGCTATCATGTCCCCCCTTAATCTTCTTTTTTCCAAACTAAACAAGCCCAGTTCATGAAGCCTGGCTTCATAGGTCATGTTCTCTAAACCTTTAATCATTCTTGTCGCTCTTCTCTGTACCCTTTCCAATTTCTCCACATCTTTCTTGAAATGTGGCGCCCAGAACTGGACACAGTACTCCAGCTGAGGCCTAACTAGTGCAGAATAGAGCGGCAGAATGACTTCACGAGTTTTGCTTACAACACACCTGTTGATACAACCTAGAATCATATTTGCTTTTTTTGCAACAGCATCACACTGTTGACTCATATTCAACTTGTGGTCCACTATGACCCCTAGATCCCTTTCCGCCATGCTCCTTCCTAGACAGTCGCTTCCCACACCTCTGGTATCCCAGGAAAAACTCTGCAGTCTAGACATACCCAGAGGCTACTGAAGCCAAACTGGGAGATTTTAGGCTGCTAAAACGATGGCAGTGCCTGCAAGCAAGGGCAGCATGTAAAACTCCCTGACTCCCACTCCCAGGGGTAGTAGCCACATGTCAACCACTGACTTTAGCCCTGCTGCCTGAAGTGCCACCCATCCAGAGCCCACAGCCCTCAGCCCTTGCTCCTCCCCAACCCTCTGAACTCTTCTGCATCTAAATTCCCTCCCAGAGCCTGCCTCCTACTGTCTGAGGCACTACCTGGAGACACTTCCCACATTCCAAACCATGCGGCCCCAGCCCAGAGCCTGCACCCCAACTCCCTGCCCTTGACTGGTGAAAGTGAGTGAGGTGAGTGAGCAATGAAGAAAAGGAGGATGGAGTGAATGGAGCAGGAGGGGTGAGGTAGGAGGCAGGGCAAGGCTGTTTGGGTTTGTGTGATTAAATAATTGGCAACCCTTATGAGAGCTTCCTGATGGGCCTTAGAATTGGATAGTCAGGGGCTGCTAGGTGTCATAATAGATGGAATCACAGTTTGGTTAAGCAGCAGGTGGTTATTAAAGTTGTAACTGGAATTCGAGCTGTGTGTTTGCTAAACAAGAGATAAAAAGACAAAGATTAAATCCTGTCTGGAAGTCTGTATTTCCTCTCCGAGAGATGCAGTTTGCCACATGCCCAGATCCACTTAAGTCTTAAGTGTTGTAAAGCTCAGTGTCATAATGCCTATTTAGAAAATCACAGGCACAATGTTGCCATTCATAAAGCCTGAGCTAAACTCACGATATAATGGCTATGGAGAGATAGGCATCTTAAAATGAGATCCATAAAAGCCAACCTCCCTAGACAGGGGGCTGCCCAAGCTAGCCAATGGGAAATGCCAATTAAAAGGGTGTGTCCTAAGTCTTGCCCCTCTTACAGAGCTGGGCACCTAAGTTCAGACAGTCTTCTTTTGCCTGTGATCTACAGACAGAAACCTTTTTGCTGGAGTCAACTTATGTACCTAAGTTATTTCTTATGTGAAGGTGTGAATAGGGATGTAAAATTTCAATTATTTGGCTAATTGAATAGTCGATGCAATTTTCTATTTGATTCGTTGATGAGGGCACCTCAGCCATAGGGCTGTTGCCACACTTCAAAGGCGAAAGCTCTGTGCGGAACATGGAACCAACAGGGGTAGGGTTGCCAGGTGTCTGGTTTTGAACTGGACAGGCCAGTATTTGAGTTTTCTGTTTGGGAAACAAAGTGAAAAAATATAAATGAGAAAATATAAATGTCCAGTATTTTCTAAATAAGATGTAATGTAGATTGTGATGCAATGTTAAGTGCGTCCGGTATTTTTGTTGAAACCATCTGGTGACCCTAAGCGGGGGACTCAAGCAGTCCCCTGCTGGCCACGTGCTCCCCGTGGCATTTCAAAGTGGCAGCGTTGCACAAAGCTCAGGGTAATCAGGGGAGTCTCCAGCTGACCCCAGGCTCCATGCGGTGCTGCTGTTTTGAAATGTCGCAGGGAGCCCGGCCTCAAGCTCCACACGGTGTTTCAAAGTGGCAGTGCCGCATGCAGCTCAGAGTCATCAAGGGAGTCCGCAGCTGCCACTTTGAAATGTGTGTTCAGCCTGGGCCAGCTGGGAACTCCCAGTTGGCCCCAGGCTGCACGTGGCATTTCAAAGTGGCAGTGCCATGTGGAGCACAGGGTCTGGCCCCAGGAACCACATGGCGCTGCTGCTGTGAAGCACCCTGTTCTCTCCCCCGCACCTTGCTGGCACTTTCTGATAGAGGCAGCAACGGGGTAGGGAAAATGATTAGTCAACTAGCCTGTTGACTATCCGATCAGCATTTCTTATCGGATAGTCAACCAGTCGTTCACATCCCTGTGTGTGAAACACGTCTCTCATGCAACACAAAATGCTTACAGCAGGCAGGTCAAATTCGAAGCCTACTGAGGGCTGCACAAACGAAAACTGATAGCCACAGGGCCACCTAGGGTTCCCAGATGGTTTGACCAAAAAAGAAAAATTTGTTGAGCATTTTAGGTGCCGGGCAGAAGGCACCAATACCGGACGCCTGGCAACCTGAGGGCCACCAAAGAAAATGTACTTTGTCGGAAAGTCGTAGTTATTTATTGTTATAGATTATGCTTTAAGTATATTTTATAATATTACAATAATTTGATGTGTAAAATTGTTATTTGCTCATATTAAATATGTTTTAATTAATTTTACATAATTTTTAATTTAAATATAAATGTAAGGTACTTTTAAATTTTGTGTATGATACATAACTTGTTTTGTTGAAATAAAAACAAGTATATACCATGATTAATCAGATAGAACAGGCTTCTGTGAAAATTTCAGATACTTTGTAAGTTTGAGATTTTGCATAAATATATAATTATTCATGCAATTGCAAAAAATTGGCATATTTATTGATATAAAATTAATATACATTTTGTGATTTTATTTGGGAATAAATAAATAAAAAATAAAACATTAACAAAATAACCCCTTCTTCTCCCCCAGATCCAGGCACTCCATACTCTCGTTCTAACCCAATCTCCCTCCACTCCCTCAGAGTCAGCTCCCGCAACCTAATGTCTCCCCCTCTCCTCCAGAGCCAGGCACTCCCAGCGCCCGCAACCTAATGCCCCTTCCCCCACAGCCAGGCACCCCCAACCTAATGCCTCGCCTCTCCCCCAGAGCCAGGCTCTCCCAGTCCCCCTGCCCCCAACCTAATACCTGGGTCCCGGAGTTGACACTGCCGCCTGAGGTGCTGGGGCAGCCTGAGCACAGCGGCCTTCTGGAGCGCCCAGTGCAGAGCACCCAGCCGGCCATGAGTGCATATGCAGAGCAGCTTGGCTGGCTGTGAGCAGGCACTCGGCCACGTGCTCCGAGCAGCCAGCGGGCCGCACTTCATTCTTTTATAAAAATGTTCTGGGGGGGCCGCAAAAAATTTTGATCGGGCTGCATGTGGCCCGCCAAATGCCAGTTTGACATGCCTGGCTAACAGGATAGGAAGAAGAAGGAGGTGCTGCTACATGGGCCTATAACACTTAGTGCAGTTGTTAAACTACTTGCTTAGGATGGGGGAGACCCAGCTTCAATTGCTCCCTCTACCTGTGACGGGAGAAATGATTTGAACAGGAGTCTCCACTCCCACTCTCAGAAATTCACGCTAGCTCATTAGCAGTGGGACAGTCTAATGTGGCAAGCTCTCCTCTTAAAGCTCTTCTAGCTTGGATAAAACATTTAGGCTGTGTCTAGACTGAATTCCTTTTTCGTAAAAGGGATGCAAATTAGACACATTGCAATTGCAAATGAAGCGGAGATTTAAATCTCCCCCGCTTCATTAGCATAAAAATGGCTGCCGCTTTTTTCCGGCTTGGAGCTTTGCCGGAAAAAAGCGCCAGTCTAGACGCAGATCTTTCGGAAAATAAAGCCTTTTCCAAAAGATCCCTTTCCCTTATTTTAAGAAGGTATTTAGCCCAGTCAGCCCATAGCTTGGGCCTGCTCTGTTTGAAAATGAAAACCAATATACTTGATCAAGCCCAGAAGAGAAGATAGGCATTTTCTTGCCTGTCTTTCCTCTGGTTCATAGAGTATGCTGGGGTTTAGCTGGGAGATATGTGTTCATGCAGCTAACACAAGGCAGCAGGATATATACTGAAAGGCAGACACAGAACTTTTACAGTGGAAATGTAGGTACTGAATGAGCCTAGGAGTCATCAGTGTCCTGAGAAGGAGCTTTGTGATTCAGCCTAATCTAAAACTGGGATTTATGTGCCTATGTAACTGTGGATCTGGGCCACGGTGGCTGAATGTAGTAAACATCATTACAAGTAGTAGGTGATCTCTATGGAGGTCCCTTGGATTGCTGAATTATCTCTTGCCATTCTGTTAACCTTCAGGGCAGTTTAATTTTATATAAACACTACTTGGGTGGCATAAGGGCAATGAGTATGCAGAAAGACTCTTTACTAATACTCATATATTGTGGTTTTTTAAAATGAGGAAAAAGACCCAACATCTAAAATTAACCCGTTAAGAATGTTTCATTTGTTGAAATATGACAAAATGCATGGCTCATGTCAGGCAGCTGTGCAATTCTGAACCACTGAGTAGGTTTGCAGCACCAGGTAAAACTGGAAATTGTATATAATTCTTTTATCTATATACTGTACAGTTTTATATTTTCCAGTATATACCTGTGAAGATTAATAGTCATCCTATAATTATTATTGCAAACATTCAAGAGTATCCTGCTACTGAATTTTGGTGCACCCACGTGTATGCACATAATAACAATTAATATAGCACAAAGGACCGCCTGAAAACAAATGGCAATTTATACAGCAGGGAATCTCACTCTCCTCTCTGCCACTGGTTTTAGATTTATACAACTCCCCTGATTTTTAACTTAGTTACTCCTGATTTACACTGGAATGAGTAGTAAATCAAATAAAAAAAACCACTTTGTAACTGACATATGTAGCATGTAAGGATTTACTAGTGCATACAAGGAAAAAATCAGCAGGTTCAGGGGCTGTAAAGTGGCTTACGATAACTAATTAAGACCTAGGCTGAAGCTTGACATGAGCAATGATGGGCAAATGACATCAAAATCAAAAGATAAAAGTACAGCAGTAAACAAGCACAATGGACAGCTGACTGGTATGAAGTACAGTAAAAGATGGCAAAAATGGGATATAGGATATTTTTAAGGAATATGTATAACTGGAACTTACAGATATTAATTGCAATAATGCAACTGATTGGTGTAAGCAAGTGACTAATATAAATGGATAATGTATCTATCACAGTGAAGTACTTAAAGTGGGGGGCTGAAGTTCAGATAAGGAAAAGGGGACCAAAAGCATTTATGAATATGCATAAGATGAAGAGGGCATTGACGTGTGACATAATATAAAAGATGTTACTGGGCCTAAGTATGGTGGGAGACACCATGACAATGTCTACCTACTTAGTCTCTGGTATTGCCACAAAGGTCCATGTAAGTAATGCTAGAACTGGTTGTTTGGTAGTGTTTCTCTTCTTTGCCCTATAGGTGGCTTACTGTGTGGCTGACTAACAAAGGGTTTAATCACAGAAAGTGCACCTTGAGGGTCCTCAGTTTGGTAACAACCTCTCTATTATAGTAGACCAAAAGGCTGAACCTTCCAAACCACTGTATTATAATGTATAAATATCTAACCTTGTGAGATCACTAGATTAGGCTCCTTGCTTTTGGAGGTGATGGAAGGCAAAGAGAGTGAGCAGTTTAGTGTCGCTACATATATTTTGTGATCTGTTTCCACCTATTGTGGATATTTCTTCACTTGTCAAATTTCAGTTTTTAAAGTATGTAAATGTAAACGTCCCAACAAAAAAATGGCAAGATATAAAGCCTGCAATTGGTTAACTTTCCATAATTAATATTTCTGACTGCAGAGTTTTTAATTGCAACAGACTGGGAGTCCCTATGTACCCTGAACTCCATCCAACAATATGTGGAAGACTACCAACCTAATAAAATCCATACCATTAATGCACTGTTATGAAATCCAGTCACCATGTATTGAATCTGTTCACTCATACTGTGGCAATAATTTGACGGCAGGGAAAGTAAAAAAAACCCAAACAAACCCACAAGAGGCCACAGGTCATTGGCTACAGTGCAACAATTCCCTGCACACTTAGCTTCAGGAGGGAAAACCTGCAATGCACAAACAAAACTTCCCTCTGCCTAGCTGATGGCTAAAGATGGGGTGAACAGACGGACGGATGCACACACCCAAATCTGATCCCATCCCCAGAGCAGGAACTGTCACAACACAGCAGCGTGTGTGTGTGGTGGTGGGACTGGTGGTGTGTGGGGGGGGGAGTGGAGTGAATCCTACCTTCAGTCCCATCCCTAGAGAGGGTAAGAGGCTGCCTTAGCAAAAATTCCCAAGTCATGCCTGAAGCAAAATGCAGGACAATGTAGCACTTTAAAGACTAACAAGATGGTTTAATAGGTGATGAGCTTTCGTGGGCCAGACCCACTTCCTCAGATCAAATAATGGAAGAAAACAGTCACAACCATATATACCAAAGGGATACAATTTAAAAAAATGAACAAATATGAAAAGGACAAATCACATTGCAGAACAGAAGGGGGATGGGGGGGGGGAAGGAAAGTCATGCCTATGAGAGAGGGACTGGGACTAAGCAAATGCTCCCCGCTCCTCCTCCCCAAGAGTCTTAAAGTTCTCTCCCTTGCCCCAGTGCCTGCTCGGTGGAGGCCGGCTGAGAAGCAGCCACGGGCGGCGGCTCCAGACAGCGGCTCCCTTCCCAGGCGGCATCTCCCTGCCCGGGCACCCCCCGCGGCTGAGCCCGGCCAATAAAGCCGTAGTCGCAGCCGCTGCACTGGCCTGTCACTCACAACATGGCGGCCCCCATGGAGGAAGCGTGACTCGTCTCCCGCCCGCGCCGGGTCCCCGCTGTAAGTCGTAGAGTCGCCGCCCGGCCGAGTGCGCGGCGGGAGGGGGGCGCTGCCTCGCCGTGTGTGTCACCCGGGCTGGGAGGCTTTGGGGGCTTAGTGCAGGGTCTGCCCCAGTCACTGGCCGCGTGTGTAACAGGGGGCCGCGCCCGTGAGGCTTGGCCCAAGGGGGATGTGCCTGCTGTTTTAAAACAGGGCGAATTGCGGAGTGTGGCGGCAGCCTAGAGCTGCTGCTCACCGCCCCCCACCGCCGTGCCTGGCGCTGCACGGGAAGAGGGAGGAGTGGTGCTTTCACTCTGGAGAGCTCCCTCATTCACGGGGCCACTCAAGCTCGGCCTTGGGTGTGTAAAATTGTGGGACAAAGTGACCTCACTCCCGTGACCTCCACTCCTCAGTGTATTGTATTGATGTCCTTCCTCCTCCTGCCCCTTTGAATGGTTTCCAGTTGAAATATTGAGACAATATTAATTCAAAGTGATGGTGTTTACCTGCGCTCATGCTGCTTGCTAATCTGACTCTCACTGGTCCATTCTGGAGAGTGAAAGTAATTGAAGGGCTTACAGCAGTGGGACTGGGAAGTGTGTTGCTCTTCAAGAGAGAGTTGTTGCACTAAGAAGAAAATGCTGGCATTGCTCAAGAGAAATGAGGCTTTCTATAAAAAGGGGGTTATTAAAATAAATAAAAGGGTGTGGGGTAAAGTACAGCCAGAACCTCAATAAGAGGTTCTCGAGGAGTCGGAATAGGGGCTGCAATCTGGTGCGTTCCAGATGTGTGCACCAGGTTTTCCCTCACACTGCAAATGGGGCAGGTGTATGGGATGGGGGTGAACTGTGCCAGGTACATGCACGTGCTCACGGCTCTGTGAAGGAGCTGCCGACTGATATCCCCGATGGGCTGTGGGATTAACGTGGAATACACGCTGGCCCATCAGGGTTCCCCACCCTCAACTGGTCTTAGATAGTCCCACCACTTGGTGTCAGAGCGGGACACAAGGGTGAGCGGAGCTGGCAGCCCTTGCCCACCCAGCTCCTGGGGAGGGGGCTTCCCTGCCCTGCTGCAGTGAAGCTGCCTCCCTGGGAGCCAGCTGAGTGTAACTGACACCATACATGGATAAGCATCAGCTTATTGGTGAAATGGTTAATCAGTTATATTCTCACATCCCTAGTTATAACTATTGATTTTATTGTAATGACTTCTGATTTACATTGGTGAGAGTGGAGATTCAGGTCTTGGAATATATTTTTCTTTTATCTCTCTATATAAAAAGTTTTTTCCTGTTATCATGTTCTCTGACCATGAAAGCCCCACCTCCTATGCCAGGGGTCAGCAATCTATGGCTCCCAAGCCAAATATGGCTCTCTTGCAGCTCCAGCTCAGCTCCTTGCTTCCCACTAGCAGGGAGCCTGCACTGGTGTTCCAGCCTTGCGGCCTTCTCCCCTCATCCGCTACCCCCTCCAGGAGGACATGCCAGCACTGGTTTTCTGCGGGGTGGGTGAGACAGCCCCAAGGCTCCCGGCTGAATCTGACTTGCGGGGAAGTTGCACAGCTAGAAGCAGCTACGCATGCTGCTGCTTCCCTTCTCCCTCCCCCGGCTGGGGGAACAGAAGCACAGGGATGTGCTTCCTGGAGGCTTTTCCACTACTCCAGAATCCAGACTATGTAGGAGCAGTAGGAGAAGCCTGGGGCATGGTGTTTGGGAGCTGCGTGAAAGCATGTAAGTGGCCCCCATCCCCCTCATGCCCAGACCTTGCACCCACAGCCTGCTCACTCACTGCCTCCACCAAGACCCTGCACCTCCAGCCCCCTCAGTCATACCTCCCCAAGCTGAGACCCGCACCTCAAACACACCCTCCACCAAGACCCCACACTCCCAGCCCACTCCTGCACCTTCCCCCTGGTCAGACACCCTATCCCAACCTGCTTCTCCACCCTCCCTTACTCCTACACCCTCCTCCTGACTAGACACCTATCTCCATCCTGGTCCAGCACCTTCCCTCCTGGCCAGACTCTGCACCCTCACCCCCTCCTCTACCCCCATCTCTATCCCACTTACTGGCAGCCCTGTCCTGCACACTTAACCCCTCATTTTGGCCCCACCCCAGAGCCTGGGGGGTGGGGGTGGGGAGGCCACAAAATCCACTAACCTGGGAACCCCAGAAGAGTTAATTTGGCCTGAGGCCTTGAACCTCGGTCATCCCTTCTCCTCCCCCAACCATGGGGCTGGAGCACCAGGGGAGTGAGATGTTTCAGTTGGGGGCTACGTCAGTGGGGATTGGGGTTTTTTTTTGGGGAGGGCTAAAGGGGGGTAGCTGGCAAGTGTAGCGAGCAGGGGGGTGTACCCCCTAGTATATTTGTGAAAATTCTTTTTTTTGAAACTTCCAGTGAAAATGCCTATAATCAAAAAAGGGGAGAATGAGTGTTTAATTTTAACCATCATATTATAAACCCCAGTGTGACCACTAGAGGGGGATTTCTGCTGCCAATCCAAAACTTATCATTTTTCTGGTTGCAAGTTTAATCTTTTAAAGCCATGTTATATATTTTATGTAAGTTACTACATTGTCTATACTTAGGGGCAAGGAATTCTTCCTTCCAATCCTCTTGAGCCTTTTGTTTTCCCTGCCCTTTCTTTCTTTCTTTCTTTCTCTGTTGTCTTCCCATTCACTTTAAAGTCACTCAAGATCAAAGCTATTTTTTCATTTCATAGATGGTGACACAGAAAACCTTCTGCATTTTTCTCGTATGTATACCATAGAAAATAACCTTTCCCTCTTGTTTAGCTTCTTCTGCTTTGCTTTATTTTATTTACTTGTTTACTGTCTATATTGTTTGGTGATCACAGCATGTTATTTTTTGATACATGTTAATTCCAGATTTTAAAAGCTGTCACATTACATTAACATAGCACAAAAACAACTTAAATTGTTGCATTTATTTCCTAACCTGAAATCCTCTTGAGGGGTGTGTGTGTGTAGATAGATGATGGGGCAGGGGAGATTTGAGATGCTTAATAAATTTCATTATTTTTGTTAGACAAACTCTTTTGGAATATTGTGCATTTAAAAAATGTGGAAGTTGGAGATAAGAAGCTTTCAGGATTAGAAGCAAAATGAAATCTGTCATCAGTATTTTATAGCTTTTCCTAAGCAGTACTTTCTTGTTGCAGTGCTGGAGTTGCTCGTGGAGATGCATGGGTAATTACTGTATACATTTCATAATTCATATCCCTCTCTAGAAGCTGGGCATGTCACTTTAACATAGTAGTCCACCATTTATATTAGATAAGCCTGTGATTTTTTTATGTCTGGGAATGTCAGTTAGCATGGCCTAGAAACAGATTTTTAGCAGCAGCCTTGGGTTGTTATCCAGTGAATGACAAAGAGAAAGATGGGGGGTAGCTGAGTTAGTCTGCACAGGATAAACTTAAAAAACAAATAAGGGTCTGGTAGCACTTTATAGACTAACAAAACATGTAGATATTATCATGAGCTTTCGTGGGCATAGCCCATCCACAAAAGCTCATGATACAATATATATGTTTTGTTAGTCTATAAAGTGCTACCAGACCCTTATTTGCTTTCTAAATTTAAAGGGAAAAATGTTAATTTGGTTTGGGGCTTGTTTTTACAGTAAAAATAGCAAAACACCACATCAAAACCTCATTCTCAGAGATGCAAGTATTAAATCCTCTATCGTACGTTTAAGAAGAGTATTCCTATTCTTTGAGATTGTGGCATGTGTAGTCAATTTATTAGCCTCTTCTCAAGACATATTGTTGTACAAGTTACATTAGTAATAAAAGGGCTGGGAAAATTAGTCAAAAAATTTCTGAATATTTGTAATCTAATTTTTACATTAGATCATTTCAACCTTGTTTCAGTTTTCACAAACATTGAGGTGAAGTAGTTCTACTGACCTGGTTGTTCTTGTAAAGGTTTCCTCCCCACCGAACAATAGGACAAATGCTGTCCTACTCCTTAAGTGATACAGCCCACAAAGCACAAGGCCAGGAGGAAGCAGGAAACATTGTCTTGACTTGTACACCATCCCAAGTCTCCGTTTCTGCATAAGCCCTGAAAGATGATAATTGTAAAATTTTTTGTTTGTTTTCATTGACATTATCTTGAGTTACAACTTAAGTGGCCCTAATTCGAGACCTGAGAGTACAGTGATACCCTTAACTCAAGGTGGCTGGCCTATTGAAGCATACAGGATACAAAGTTCAAGTTATGGCTTGATCAGCTACCAACACACTTAGGGTTACCAGGGGCTTCAAAAAAATTACCGGACACACTTGATCTCAGATGAGGGAGGGGAGCGGGGCAGGCCAGGAGGAAGTGGCGGGGTGGGGGAGAATCATCCGGAGGGCAGAGGGGCTAGCCGGGGGAGATCCGGGAGGACCAGCCGGCAGGAAGTAGGGCTGGCTAAGAGGGGGTGAGGGGAGCAGAATTGGCTGGAGGAGATTGGGAGGAGGGGGGGGGGGAGAACTGGCTGGTGGGGAGCGGAGCTGGCTAGAGAGGGTCCGGAGGAGCAGGACTGGTCGGGGGAGGCGGCGGGAAGTGGGGCTGAGCCGGACACACACAGATCCTGGGGCGCTGGCTGCCCGACGCATGGTCCCAGCGAAGCATTAGCAAGTCTGGCCCCACCCCCGCCCTCCGGTAGTTGCATACTGCCTGGCTGGTAGACATGCTTACGCGGCATGAGCATGTCTACCAGCCAGGCAGTACACTTACCTCAATTTGTTTCCCAGACAGAACCCTCAAATACCGAACTGTCTGGTTCAAAACTGGATGCCTGGCAACCCTAAACACAATCAATGTAGCTTGAGTGTTATTTCAGAGTGTGTTAACTGGCACTTGAGCTTGGCTAATTCAAGAGGACTAATTAGAGTTATCTACACTGGAGTTAACTCTGTGATGAAGGCAATCTCTTAGAGTAGCTTTTAGGATGATTAATCTAATTTATGGCATTTTTCCCTGTGCTGCCTGTGGGCTGGCTGTTCTGCACTCTGAAATCCCCTTCAACTTCAGCCCAGGGCCTGGAGTCCCACCTCCTGTGCCTGGAGTCCCACCTCCTGTAACATAGAACCCTGGGGAGTTGCCCTGCTTGATACTCCTAACACAGTGCCTGGCTTTTATAGGCAGAAAAAATGTTATAGCACAGTTGGGCTGTGGAGTTTTTAAACCATGGGTGGGTGGTGGGAGAGGGCTTGAAAAACATCAAGGGTTCTCAACCTTTTTCTATAGTTTAAGCTACTTGCCTTATTTTCCTACCTCAACTTCATCCTGGTCTGTTGATCTATTTGTATGTTTATTGGCACACTCTTAGGCTGTGTCTATATTGGCAAGAGTTTGTGCAAAAGCAGTTGTTTTTGTGCAAAATCTTGCCACCTGTCTACACTGGCCACAAGTACTTGCGCAAGAACACTGAGGTTTTAATGTATAGAATCAGTGCCTCTTGCGCAAATACCCCTGAGCGGGAGCATCAGAGTAAGTCCTTCTTGCGCAAGAGGCCAGGGAAGATAGGCAACGTTAATTTCTTGTGCAAGAAAGCCCAATGGCCATCAGAGCTTTCTTGCGCAAGAGAGTGTCTACACTGGCATGGATGCTTTTGCACAAAAGCACATCTCTACACTGGCACGTGCCTTTGCGCAAGACGCTCTCTTGCGCAAAATCTTGCCAATGTAGACGTAACCTTCTAATATAAGGTTTCTGATGCAGAGATCTTGTCTTTCTTTGTGACGTGCTTAGGACACAGAATCTTGTCTCCTGATTTAAGCCCTTAGGTGCTATTGTAATACAAATAATTGATTGTTGGAAGAATATATGTGTTCAACTCTAAAAGAGACCTATGTATTCAGATTTGCAAATCCAGGTAGGCTGGTTCTTACAAAATATTTTATAATATATATTTCCATATATATGTAAATATCTTTTATAGGTGTTTGTTTAATTTGACCTTCAGAGGGATACAGCTCCCGTACTGGTGAAGCTGGACTTATTTTCCTGTTCCAGCCTGGCTGGTCCCGCCACACCATGAGCCATGGGCCTGTTAACTGATTAAATGAGCTTTTATATCCCTTTAGCAAACTAAACAAGGAAGGTTGTTCTTCATTCTGTTCCGTTTTCTGAACCTAGACCATCACAAAGCATATGAAATACCTCAGCACAAATGGACTTTATGTCCATTAAAGCTGTTGTAAGCTTGAAATACAGTAAGAAGGTTGAGGAGGAATGAGGTCAATGGTCTGTTTATAGCAGTGGTCCCAAATGTTTTGGGGCTGCTGGGTGCCTGGGGGCGGGGCCGCTCACGCGCTGCGCGTATGGGGGCGGGGCTGCTCACAGGCCACATGACCGGGGGCGGGGCCAAGCATGCGCCGCACGCCCAAGGTCAGCACCGGCATGTGCAGGGGCTGCCCAGGTTCCGCGCGGCACCCCCGGGGTTGGGGCCAGGGCTGGCGCGGTGCCCCTGGGGGTGGGGCCAAGGCCAGCGCCAGGGCCGGCAAGGGCATGTATGTGCGGGGGCCAGGGCCAGGGCACGCGCTGCGCACCGGGGGGCGGGGGTCAGGGTCCGCACCAGCACGCGTGGCGCGGCTGGGGCCCACCATGCGCCCGGGGCTGGGACCTGCCACACTCCCGGGGGCGGGGCCAGCCCAGATTGCTCTGCGGGTGCATGTAAAGGGCCCGGCGGGCGCCATGGCGCCCGCGGGCACTGGGTTGGGGATCACGGGTTTATAGGCTTAAACTCCAATAACTGGCCCTTGCACATGCAAAAGTTCCACTGAGTATAATGGATAAAAAATCTAAGATACCGTCATATTTCATCTAAACATGTATATTGTGTTGAAGTGTCAGTATTGAAACATAATTCACACTTGGGAATGCAATGATAGCTCAGTATAAAATACTGGAGGCCTGATTCTCCTTCTTCTTTCAACCCTCAAATTTCTGTTAACAAAACTCTCCTAAAATATTTTAGTTAATGATGTTATGGTACTTACTGCTTCTATTGTGCTGTGTCATTAATGCATGATTGGCTACTATTGTGCATGTAGCAGTTACAAAGGATGTTTGACACAGAATTCAGCTTCATTTTGGGAGGCAATTCTTGCTAACGGGTTATCAATAAATATTTTCAGCAGAGATACAATTCCCCAATTTCATCCTGGCTTCTCCCAAAAAAACCTTGTTACTGTATTAGTCTATTATAAATGTTCAATTGTTTTGATACTTTGCCAATACAAGAATAAACAACAGTTCATTTACATTCCGTCCCTGAAGCAATGCAATATTATATAGGAAATCTTTTCATTGTGACATACAATGCACCTCAGTAAGAGCAGAAAGCTATGGTGAGGGTGGGGTGAATGGGACAAAATGACCACAACTCTTAGTTCTGTCAGAGATTTTATGTCTTCAATACGCCTGGTGTAGACTATTGTGGGAGGTGGGATACCATATTAGATGGACTATTGATCTGTTGCAATATGTTGTTTCCTGGATTGTATATTTCGAAAGCCTGTTAAGATATAGTTTACAATTATTATACTTCTGAAATTCCCATCTCAGTTCAGTTCAGGGAGTACAATTATGTTCATGTTAGTGTCAATAACAGATACTAGGGATGTTAAGAAACGTGTAATTCATTAATTGTATAGTCAAATTTTGTTGACTACGTGATTAATTTATAAGTGTTAGCATTGCAAGCACTCAGTCCTGGCTCAAGCCAAATCCCGGCAACTATCCCCACTGTGGCCCTGCATGATTAGGGTGCTGGAGAGCACTGGCTTCTGCCTCCATTTCTCCTTCTTCCTGAGAGGGTTTGTCTGTTTCTGTGTCTGGCCTCCAGTGAGGGGATATGCACCCTTGCCTTGGCTGTGCCTACTGCAGCAGGTGTGGCCGTGGACAGGCCCATCTCACCTGGCCCCAAGTAGTCATCTCTTCCCTGAGGCAGCCTGCATACTGGACCCCTCATCCGCAGCCCCACTCCAGAGCAATGATTTCAATGAAGAAAAACATACCTGAGTAATTCTTGGTAAATCTTCTACTATATTCTAAAGCAAAGTGGTGCCATGTGACCACTTTCCCATAGATATGCAGGAAGTGGGGGAAAGTCTGTTTTTGGAATGCTCAAGGTCTGGTTCTCTTATAAAATCAAGTATAAATCTCGGTGGGAAGAATTAAAACTCACATACCATGTTTTTTGTTTTGAATTGCATTACAGGCAGTCCCTGACTTATGTGGATCCGACTTATGTCGGATCCCTAGATATGAACGGGGCTTTTCTTGCCGCGGAGGACTCGGGTGGCGGACCGCCCAGACGCGCTGCGGTCCCACTGCCCGCGTCCTCCGTGACGAGAAACGCCTGGTCTGCTGGGGGGGGGGGGGGCACTAGCTGCGGTCCCATCCTCCCCGAGCAGACCAGGGAGACGCGGGCAGCGGGACCGCAGAGAGGCGCCGCGGTCCCACTGCCCGCGTCCTCAGAGGCTTTGCTCCGTGTCTCCCTGGTCTGCTGGCGGGGGGGAGGAGGCACGCAGCTAGTCCGCCCCCCTTTCCCCAGCAGACCAGGGTTTTCTCGCGGACGCCTGGGGTAGAGCAGCTGGGGCGCTGCCAGGTTGGTCCAGTAGCGCTGAGGAGCGGCGCTGCGGGACCAACCCGGCAGCGCCCCAGCTGCTCTGTCCCAGGTGTCCAGATTCAGCCGCTGTTGAAACTGAATAGCAGCTGATTCCAGGAAGCCCGAGGCAAAGCTGCTCTGCCCCCGGGCTTCCTGGAATCAGCCGCTGATCAGTTTCAGCAGCAGCTGACTTGGGGACACCTGGGGTAGAGCAGCTGGGATGCTGCCGGGTTGGTTCCCGCAGCGCCGACGTGCGGCGCTGTGGGGACCTACCCAGCAGCGCCCCAGCTGTTCTGTCCCAGGCGTCCAGATTCAGCCGCTGTTGAAACTGACCAGCGGCTGATTCCAGGAAGCCCGGGGGCAGAGCAGCTTTGCCTCGGGCTTCCTGTAGTCAGCCGCTGGTCAGTTTCAACAGCGGCTGAATCTGGACACCAGTTCCGACTTACATACAAATTCAACTTAAGAACAAACCTACAGTCCCTATCTTGTACGTAACCCTGGGACTGCCTGTATTTAAATTAGCACAACACTTAAAAATGACCCCCGATCAGATGATGTGCAGCTTTCAACAGTTTTAAAACAAGAGTTATGACTTATGCTGCTGCTGTTGCATGAAGGCAGCATTTCAGTAACAGTCAGCTTTACTGTAGTTTTTATAACTTACTCCAGATTAAAATTGTATAAAATATTTGCCCCCTTGTTCAAGAGTTTTAATAATAGAGCTATGACTTTGAAGTTGCCTTCTCTTCCAGTTTTCAAACTGTGCCACATAAAGGTGTCTAGATTTGAAAACTGTGATTCCCATTGGCTTCAGTCATTAGAAGGTTGAGGTTTAAATGTGTGTGTTTAATACCCCTCCCCCCCCTTTTGTTTTTTCTGTAAATGGGGGAAAAAGCAGACTAAAGATAATCCAGGAAGTTGAACACACACAAAATGCACTATGGAGAAACCTGTAAATCTCAATTCAATCTCTCTCTCTGACTAAGTTGCAGCTATTTTACTTTCTAAAAATACAGGAAAAATGTATATACAAAAATCTTCCTTCACCATGATGAATTCAGAAAAGCCTCGCTGAGTGAGCTCTTTAAAATAAAGCAGATTCCAAACCAAATTAATCCTGGTGTAACATTGATTCAGTGGCATTGCTCCAGGAATTAATTTGCCCCTTCATCTCTATACAAGTTAAAGGCTGGTAGCCAATTGTTTGAGTCATGTGGTATAATATGCTTTTGGATTGTAGACAATTAATCCTCCTTATGCTTTTGCTGACAGACTATTTAGGTCTTATACAGAATGTCTTCACTTTCTATGTTGACTTATGGGCCCATTCCAAACCCCAGTAAAATCAATAGAAAGTCTCTCAATTTTTCCAATGGATCTTGAGTTCCTGCTCCAGTTCTACTGGGTTGTCTTGTTGAAACAAGGGAAAAAGTAGTTTAAATTTTGTCCATAATAGCATCCAAGACTGTTGGATTAAACATTATATTAAAGATACAAATGAAATTAATGTAAACTTCTATAACCTAGGCTAGACAAAAACAAGCAAACAACAAAAGCCCCCCCCCCCCGCCCACCAAACCCATATGGTAGGAAACAATGCTGTGTAATACGGAACAAAATTATTAAATATGTAGTCTAATTCTTTCCACCAAATTTTTAATCTTCATATTGATTTTTGGACTAGGGCTGCCAAGCAATACAGTACTGAAATGAGAAAGCACATGTTTGTTTTTAGTTTTCACAAAGCTGATTCCAATTTTTGAAATCACAGGAGTCCAATCACCATGGGGGTGCGTCTAGACTGGCAAGATTTTGCACAAAAGCAGTCGCCAGCTGTCTACACTGGCTGCTTGAATTTGCGCAAGAGCACTGACGTTTTAATGTAAGAATTCAGTGCTTCTTGTGCAAATACTTTGACGCTCCCGCTCAGGGATAAGCCCTCTTGCGCAAGAATACTTGTGCAAGAGGGCCAGTGTAGACAGGCACCTTAATTTTTTGCTCAAGAAAGCCCAATGGCTAAAATGGCCATCGGAGCTTTCTTGTGCAAAAGCACGTCTATACTGGGCACGGATGCTTTTGCGCAAAAGCATCCATGCCAATCTAGATGCTCTTTTGCGGAAATACTTTTAACGAAAAAACTTTTCTGTTAAAAGTATTTCTGCAAAATCATGCCAGTCTAGACGCAGCCCTGGTGTTTAAATGCCAGGCTACAACAGTGATCACATAGATATAACTGTAGCCTGTTTTAAAAATAAAATAAAACCCGCTTTTTATTTATTGGATTATATGTTACTATTATTAGTGTATGATGGGAAGGTATTATGAAGGCATGATACCTGCATGGGAGAACTTTAGAATAGAAATGTTGTAGGCAACATGGATGGAAAGCAGCACAAGTAGTGTGGCTGAAAGCTTGGCATTGCCATAAGTTGTAACTAGTTTTTCAACAGTTTAAAACATTGTCTAGTTACCATTTCAAGGGGAGTGTTGTTTGTTTTTTTCTTACTATAGAACCTAAATACCCCAATCAAAATTGAAGGCCCATTGTGCTAGATGATATAGAAACACATGGTGAGAGAAAGACGTCCTGCACTAATCTGCTTACAAAAGATGGGAGATAAGTAGTGTAGTCAGTTACTTCCATTTTACAGATTAAGTGACTTGCCTGAGTCATATGGGAAATCTGTGGCAGAGCTAGGAATTGAACCTAAATGGATTGAGTTCCTGTCCTGAGGGTTTAAATGCAAGACCATTTTACTGGAGTTAATAGGTTTTTTTGGAAGTTTGTGAACCAGGATGGAAGTATGGCAGCGTATAAGCGACATACTCTGTTGTTCAAAGAGCTAATTGTTCCATTGCCCATGTCTCTGGAAAATCTATTTATAGACTATTTCCATGAAGGAGGCAGCAAACATTGCATTTACACTTTTTTTTCTGTGACATTGTAAAAGTTCAATGAAACCGACAGAGATCGTCTCCTTTGCAAAACTGGGGCATGCATTTCTGTCAGTGTAGATGTTAAGAGGCTTAATAAAGGGCACAGCAGCTGACAAGTGAATCTTTAATCCCTGGAGGGCTCCATTTATTTGTGATTATGGCAAAGCAGTAAGTGTAATACAAAAACCAAGCAAACAAAACATGCTTTTAACTCATCACTTTGATGTATGTTCAAGACCAGGCTTTTTGTATGCTTTGGGTTATGATGGTGACTGTGGATGTTAAGCAGCATGTATCCATAAATTGTGTAGTCAACAAATTGTTGACTACACGATTAATCAATAAGGGATATCACCCAGTCCCAGTTCATGTTGGGGCATCAACTACCCCTGTTGCAGCTCTGCATTGATAATAATTTAGAGCTGGGTGGGCAGCCCAACTTAGTCCTGGCTCACGCCAGGTTCCGGGAGTGACCCTCCGAAATTACTTCAGAGCTGCAGTGGAGGTAGCTCCTGGGACCCAGTGCCAGCCCTCTAAAAATTTAGGGAATGGGGGGAAATGCATGTAGTTAATAGCATAAACCAATAAGCTTTTGCTTATTGGTTAATCATTAAATAGTCTACACTGTTACATCCCTAACGGTCACCAGGCTTCTCAAACTTTCAATATACATTTTAAAAAAACCTCCAGATTTGGGAGTCAAATGCTGTGGGGTGTTTCTTTTGTACATTGGTGTCATTGTTAGTAAGTGGCTTGTAGCTCGGGGGTGGGGAGGGGGGTAGTGTTTTACAACATCATACTGAGCAAAAACCCTTCTATTAAGTACTTCCAACCCTATTAAAAGAGTGGAGGAGGAACAGAGGGGAGCCTTGCTTATGGCCATGTAACAATGTTGACCTTGTCCTAGTCAGGATATCTGTAAAGGGTTAATCTTTTCCATTAGTTCAGAGAAACTTCCTACTTCAGTCTTTTTTTTTTTTTTTTTTTTTTTCTTTTTTCCCTGAAAGCCAAAAGCTCACATTGCACATGAGGGTCTTTTAGTCATTTCAGTATGATCAAACACAAATTTAAGTTCCCTTTTTTCCATAGTTTTATTACATGTTAAACAAAATGAACCCTCCCAGGCCTCTCCATCTATATGGATATACTTAATAACAAAGGTATAGGATTGATAGTCTATAAGCCAGTGAAGAAACTCTCATATGGAATTGCTGAAGAAACAAGCTGCCGCAATATATTTTGTCATTCAGAAGTTTTGTGTGTGTGTCGGAATGTCTACTCTTCAGCTGGGAGGAGCTTCCATGTTTGAGTAGACAAATGCACACTAGCTTTTCTTGGGTTAACATGCTAAAGATGGCTGTAGCTGGGAGTACAGGTTGAACCTCCCAAATCTGGGACTCCGGTCTGGCTACAACCCTGGTCCAGCAAAGCCTTGGAGGCCAGAAGTGGGAGCCAGCAGAGAGAACGCAGGACTGGGGAGCACTGGCTGGGTCAGTAGCATCTGAGTCAGGCGGTGGCTGGGGACCCTGGGTCCCAGCTAGGGACAGCAGTGGAGCCAGGCACGGAATGGGAGGAACCCCCCACATTAGCCAGGCCAGGCGGTAGCTATGAGCCCAGGCCATGGAACCCCAGCAGGAGCAGGACTGACCCCAGCAGCAAGGCCAGCGGTGGCTAGGTGGCCCCAGCTAGGGAACCCCGGGGAAACATTCGGCGGTAGTGGGCTGGGCTGGCCAGGTGTTGGGGGGGGGGTCCCCTCCAGTCATGTGGTGGCAGGGCCAGATGGTGGCAGAGGAGCATTGGCCAGAAAGTCTAGGGAATCCCGCGCTGTCATAGGGCCAGCAGCATCCAAGCAGGGCTGGTGACAGCTGAGCAGCCCAGCTGGGGAACTCTGGTGGCAGCAAGCATGGCTGTAAGGTGGGAGCCCCAGGGAGTGGGGCAGCCAGGAAGGGAGCATTGACCTCCTTGGTTTGGAATGTTCAGGTCCTGAGGGTGAAAGACCAGGGATGTCCAGCCTGAAGCATGGCAGTGACTCCGGTTAGCAACCTGAGTTTGTAGTTTTGAGCACCCTACCTTGAGCAGAGTGAAAAGTGTGTGTGTGTGTGTGTGTGTGTGTGTGGCCTCCTCAGGGTGGGAAGCATGCTCCCACCTGCAGTGAAACCTAGACCACTATGGATATGCCTACACTGCAGGCTTCTTGAACAGGAGCGCATCCACACTCCCATGCGCTTTTGCACAAGAGATGTGCTTTTGCGCAAGAGTGTCTATGGCAGTGTGGACGCTCTCTTGCACAAGAAAGCTCTGATGGCCATTTTAGCCATAGGGGTTTCTTAGGCAAGAAACCCCTGTTGCTTGTCCACACTACCTTCTTGCTCAAGAGGGCTTATTCCACTTGGGGAAAGGAATAACTCTTGCTCAAGAAGTCCTCTGTTCTGATGCCTTACTGTAAATGTACTTGTGCAAGAATGCACATGCAGTGTAGATGACCTGCAAGTTTTTGCGCAAGAAGCCTGCAGTGTAGATGTAGCCTGTGTGTATTTTAGCAATATGCTAGAATTAAAGTTAGTTGCCAATCAGTTAGCTAAAGTTTACTAATGTGTCTATAAATTCTAGTGCAGACTCTCTAAAAACCTTTGGTATAGGTAGGAGACAAACATTTATCTTGGTTGTGATTCTCTACAGGCTCTATGTATGGTGAGCCATGACCATGAACAAATCCATCTGAGTGCCTATATGAGCGTTTATGGCCTGTTTGGTGAGCCAAAGTTTATTGGCTATCACTTAGCTCAACTTATAACCCAAGAAAAAGCTCTAGTGTAGACAATAAGCTCTTAAGTGGAATGGAAGAGAAGGAACATGCACAGATGGGACAGAGTGGCACAGAGGGGGGCAAACTACAGCCTGGGGGCCACATGCAGCCTGACAGCCATTTTAATCAGGCCCTTGACTGCCCTTTGCAGAATGGGGTCTGGGGCCCCTGCTTCTGGAAGCTGCATGAAGCAGCATAAGCATCTTTCCCTTCCAGGTAGCTCCTACATGTACAGGCAGCCAGAGGGTGCTATGTGTGTCCCCACCTCAAGCAATAGCTCTGTAGCTCCCATTAGCTGGGAACTAGGGCCAATGGGAGTTGCAGGGACAGTGCCTGCAGATGGGGGGGAGGAGGGGAAGGCAGTGCACAGAATCTCCTGGTTGCATTTTAAATAGGAGCCAGCTAGAAGGGGTACATGCCACTACTTCCAGGAGTTGCTGGAGAAGGTAAGTACAGCCTGAAGCGCTGATTGGCCTGAGGGTGGGGGGAGCATGCAAAGTCTCCTCCCACCCTGCAAGGGGCACAGTGTTCTAAGCGCTGCGCATTCCTTGCAGAATGGGCAGGGTGGAAGGAGACTTTGCATGCTCCCCTCTTGCCCCCAAGCCCTGATTGCCCGGGAGGCGGGGGGAAGTGTGCAAAGTTTCTTCCCACCATCAAGGGCACAGGCACCTAGCTTTTCAGAACAGCTGATGGTTCTCTTGGTGGGGGGTGTGTGATGAGGACAGACTTCACGTGCTCCCTTGCCCACATGCTCCCTTACCCCCAGACCAATCAGGGTCTGTGGACGGGGAAGCACAGAAGTGTCTTGGCCCCTCCCCTTCCTCCTGAAGCCCTGCCCCTTCTGCCTGAGGCTCAGGGCACTTAAACAATTTCTGACGTGGTCCCTGGTCAAAAATTATTGCCCACCCCTGATGCAGAGTCTCATTCACAGAGGTGTCTTTGCTTGTAGCAGCAAGCAAAGAGTGTACAGGTTGGATCTCACAAAACCAGGATTCTGTGGTCCAGGAACATCCGTGGTCCTGCTGGACCACGAGTCATGGTTAGAAACCCGACGGGGTTGGGGCTGAGACTGGGACCGAGGCTGAAGCCCTGGGAGCGTAGCTGGGGTCATGGCAGCCTGGACTGCCAGGGCTACAGCAGTACAGCAACCTGTCCGGGGTGGGTGGGGGTGGGGGTGGTGGTGGTGGTTGGGGCCGGCAACGGGGAGGGGTTGTGGATTGAAGGACTGGTAGTAGGGGACCTCCCCTGGTCTGACAGAGTCCCTCATTCAAGACTGGTCCGGTCCCAAAGGTGCTGGACTATAGAGCTCCAACCTGTATTAGGAGATCTCCTATGTATAACTTTTAGTTACGAAATGTGTTCCTAGGTCTCTAAGTAGCCTGTTTATGGCTCTTTATTAGAGAAATCACAAGAGAAAGGAACTGAAAGATTAGTTGAATTGTAAAGAAAGTGTCAAATAAAAATGAGCATAAAAGGTTATTTCAATCTCTGTAGTCTTCCCCTATATGAGAAATATCCCTTTACAAGAAGAACTGACAGTATTGTATTTGTTTTGTGCTTAATAAATGTGGAGTGAGGCTTTGTAGTGGGCTGGAGGCTAATTGTAACCTTGGGTTATTGAAACTGAATGACTTTGGGTTTTTACAGGCCTCACATTGATTGTTTTCTTTTTTTGAGAATTAGGGAGATTTGAGAACACACCACAAAGAAACCACATGGCTAAATGCTATGAGGTCTGTTGTAATTAAAGTGCTCAGTTTTTACAGAGTAGCCGGCTATTGAGTGGGTAAGGTTCCTTAATTAAGTAGATGGTGGATTTGGAAACAGCCTTGATGCTCTTACTCAACATGTGACAAATACTGTTTAAGAGAAACACGTTATTCTATAGCTATTTTATTTTGATTTCCGATTAACAAGCAGTGCAAGTGTTTAGGGGGATGTTTTGCAGTTGACTGAACAATTTTATTACTGAAGCAAAGTCTCCCATCGGCATATTGCAAAATGTATGTTTGTAAAGCAAGTCTAGCACTGAAGAGACCTATTTCTTGATTTGTAGCTTTAAAAAACAAAAGGTTGCTAATAAATGCATTTTTCTGAGTTACATCCAGGGGATTCTTGAAGTGTTAGTTTCAGGGCAAATTGATTTAAATCAATTTAAATAGCCAAAAATTGATTTAAATCAAGTTACCAAAAACACTAAGACTGCTTAGAGTGCACTTAATTTTGGAGTAAGCCTCATTGAACTCACTGGCTCAATGTGTGTGTGAGGAAACAAGTATAGAATGGGATTCCCTTGGAAAAGCTGAGTTATGGTGAAGTAAAATAGGGAATAGACCTATGCCATCACCTTTATGGTTTGTGGCCATGATCTTTCAAAATAGGAGGCATGTATAATATAACAAAATAAGAAAGGACATTCAGAGGCAAAGGACATTCTTGATGTCTCTTACAGTACAGAAAGCTGCAGTATACTAGAGTGACAAATTCTAAACCTAGTTATCTAATTTTTTATTTATATATATAAATATGAGATATATATATATATATAAATATATATATATATATATATATATATATATGAAGCATTTCAAATTGAGCTATTTAGTTTACTAGCCAGTTGATCCACTCAGCCATATTCACATTTTTATATGTACATCATTTTCTCCTAATAAACAGTTTATGATGTTTCATTCTTGCACTACTTACCATTTGACACGCTTTCATTTTTTTACCCAAAATATTCGCGGGGGGGGGGGGGGGGGGGGGGGGGGGGGGGGGGGGGGGGGGGGGGGGGGGGGGGGGGGAAGAAATCTCTCATACCCAGAAGCTATGATAGTTTTTCTGTAGCAAACAAAATATAGGAAGCTGTACGTGTGCTGAGTAGTGGCTTCCCTTTTCCTTTCCAGTCCATTCTACTCTTCCATTTCTATGCTGCCTCCATCCTGTCTGAATTGTCTCTTTGTCTTTAAGATAGTGTCTTAACTCTCTTCCATGCTTGGCTGAGGGCCAGCTCCACATAAGCACAGACCAAAACCAATTCTATCCAGCTTTTGCATCTCTTTGCACATGTTACTTTTTAGTCTGCTGAGAAACAAATTAAAAGCCCAGAACTTTCAAGAAGGAAGAGCTAGTAGTGAGACTGGACAGACTAGAGCCTTTAATTCATTTTTATGAGACTGTAAGTGTAGGTGTAGCACATTTGTGGAGACGCTTAATCAAACTTTTTTAAATGATAAATTTAGTATATTTTTAAACTTTTTTTAAAAATAGTTGATTTTGTCCACCATGGTTAGTTTATGGCTGTGTTGAGGAATAGCCTCCTATGATTACTGCATACTGTTTTTATTTTAAACATAAGGAAGCTTCCTAATAGTCACTTAATGAAACGACACCATTAAAAAGGAGAAACAAACCAACGTAGAAATATAATAGGAAAAAAAAATTTGCTTGATCACAAGCAGAGCTTTTTAGTAAAGTACAGTTTCTGGTAGGGATGTGAATAGTTAACGGGTTAACGTCACCCTTACTGGGTGTAGGGTTGCCACCTGATTTCAACAACAACACCGGACACACTTGACGTTATATCACAATCTACATTACATCTTATTTAAAAAATACCGGACATCTATATTTTCTCAACTTTTTGTTTCCCAAACAGAAAGCTCAAATTATGGAATGGCTGGTTCAAAACTGGACACCTGGAAAACCCTAACCAGGTGATTTTTCCAGTTACTGTTGACCAGCGGCCTGACTGGGCTGGAGTAAGGGCCCAGCCTGGCCAGAGCAGCCCCTTCCATCTGTGGCATGGTACTTGAGCAGCTCCCTGTTTGCTGCACTGCAGGTGGGTGGGGGGTGTTCCTGTTTAAGAGGTTAAATATAATATTTAACCAATTAACTGATTAAACAGGATTTTACATCCCTAGCTTCTGCTTATTCTTGCTGGCACCTAAGTCCTGTGCTGAGAGACCAGTAGGACATTGTCTCTCTTTGTAGTGGACTTGGTAAGAAAGTTCTGAAATGGTAGCTATTTTAAAATATTTTAAAGCTGTGGCAAGAAGTAGTCTTCTGAAAGGCATTTAATCCTTCCTAAATATTATGCAAGGACAGAAAAAGTTCCATCATTAGTAACACTTTCCAGCTGGGTGCTTCAAACCACCTTTTAGTTGTTAAATAAATCTCAAAAGTCAAACCCCTTTGTAAAATAGAAATATTAGAACTGGAAGGAACCCTGAGAGGTGATTGGGACCAAGCATTGTTTAGAGTAGACCATCTTTGACAGGTGTTGGTCTAACCTGATCTTAAAAAAACTCCAGTAATGGGGAGTCCATCACCTCTCTTGACAATATTATTTGTGTTTAACCACCCTTACAGGTAGGAAGTTTTTTCCTAACATCCAACCTAAACCTCTTTGCTGCAATTTCATCCTGTTTCTTTTTGTCCTATCCTAAAGAGAGAATATTTTTTTCTCCCTTCTCCTTGTAACAACCTTTTATGTACTTGAAAGCTGTTTATCAGGGATTTTCCTACCCCCCCCCCCCGAATTTCCCCAACACCCCCCCAATTTTATGAACTACAATGCCATACAGCCCACCTTCACCCTCAGTCTCATCCCTCATCGGCCCTGACACCCCCCCCATAAATTCGAACACACACCCCCGATTTCAATTCCTGGGGAGGCTACTGGCTGTGTGTCCCCTCTAAGTGTTCTCTTTTCTAGACTAAACAAACCCAGTTTTCAATCTTCGCTCATAGGTCATGTTTTCTAGACTTTTAATGATTTGTGTTGCTCTTCTCTGGACCTTCTCCAGTTTCTCCACATCTTTCCTGAAATGTGGCACCCACAGCTGAACACAGTTCTTCCACTGAGGCATAATCAGTGAAGAAGAATTACTTCTTGTATCTTGCTTTCAACACTCCTTTTATGATATCCCGGAATTATGTTTGCTTTTTTGTTTTTGCGGTGCCACACTGACTCATATTTAGCTTGTGGTTCACTGACCCCTAGATCTTTCTGCAGCACTTTTCTAGACAGTCACTTCTCATTTTGTGTGTATGAGAAACCAATTTGTTCCTTCTAAATGGAGTACTTTGCATTTGTCCTTATTGATTTCATTCTTTTTCTCAGGCCATTGTTTATCCAGATCATTTTGAATGATAGTCCTATCCACCAAAGCACTTGCATTTCCTCCCAGCTTGGTGGTATCCACAAACTTTATAAGTGTGCTTTCTATGCCATTATCTAAAACTTTGAAGATATTGAACAGTACTGGACCCAGAACTGATCCCTATGGAATTCCAGTAACCTCCACTCACCTAATAGTAGCCCCATCTAGGGCCTATACTACTTTAATAATATTTCTGTGTTATAGATTGGGAAAATGAAACTAGACTTCAGTCCTCCCAACTCCCAGGCTGAAGCCACTAGATGACATTCCTGGGTGGAGGAAGGAGTGGACAAAAATATGTCTAACTTGCGAAACTTTGATCCTGTTGAACAACATTGCATTGGTTTTCTGGCCTCTGAAATGGAAGCCCAGACAGTAAGTCCTCCAATCTGCCATTTACAACAGTGGATCAGTCCCCCCTGTGCAGTTTAGTTACTTTATAGTTCAAAATGTTATTTACAGGATAGTATAATTTTGTAATACAGAAAGCTTTGGGATTCTTTCAGGATGTTTAGATGTCTGTTCAACCTTACATTGATTTTACTATGGACATTGGTAAAAATCATTCTCCATTTGTCGTTTGGATTTAAATTTTAAAGAGAACAAATCCCTCTGAAAAGCCTACTGCTGTGTTAGGCTTGACATAAATGGCAAGCTGTCTGTATTAATACATGGAGATTAAGTTTAGCTGATGGCAAGACCAGTTGGTTTTGGAACAAAAATGTTTATTAAAGTGCTTAATATGTTCTGGTCCCTGGAGAGATCTTCATTACTTATAATGAATCTTCCCCTGCTCAAGAACATGGAGAGATTTAAGATTTTTGCCTTTACTTTGGACATATTCTAGAGAAGGGAAATGCCCAAGGACAAGCAATTTTTTTTAAAGAGTGCACATTCCTATTAAAAGGAGGAAAGATCAGTGTGTAGCTTTGCATCATGCCCACATTTGATTTAGTTAGTTATATTTGTTACTGTCACAAGCATGGTGATAGCTCTATCCTATGAATATTTTATTTATTTGTGATATGCACACAACTTTTGAAGAGAGAGATGAAGATCTTCATTTGGATTTACACTAATTTGATGTATTTGTTGTTCATGCCAATTTCTCTTTTTTAAAGTAATAAATTAATCTCTCCACTAGGTGGCACCAAAGTTTTGGAACTTGAGGAGCTAGTACTGCAGCACAAATCCACCCATTCCCTTTCTTCAGTTGAACATCAAATTTCCTCTTTAGAGACTGCTTTTTCAGGTAAATACTCTCCTTACTAAAGACAGTTGTGCACCTGTGCAGTTCACTGTCTGAATTTCCCTTTTAATGCTCCTGGAAGCAGAATCTTTGTTTCCTCCAGATGAGAATGCAATTCACCATTAGCTGTTGTGGTGATGGCTGTGATGTAATGGACATGATTAGGTTTCTTCCATGAAAGACATAAGCCACTGAATTTGAATCTTTAAGTAACCAAGTTTCTTTTTTTTTCTAGTACAGTAATTTTAATTAAATAAATCAGGGGAAGAGAATATAGACAAAGTTTTCAAATCAAATGTTTTTCCAAGAGGCATTGGGGGCTCTTTAAAGGTGGTATATTTAATAAAGGCTGGATACGCAGGAGTAGGTTTAAAAAAAAAAAACCCCTACACATGAAGTCTCTTGCTCCCTACCCCTGCCCTGCAAGAAGCACGTGGCACTTCTAGCGCCACACTCTCCTTGCAGGGAGGGAGGAAACTTTGCACGCTTCCCACTGCCCCCAGGCTCTGGGCCTCCACTGGCAGGGCCTCCACAGGCTGGATTAACATGCTTGGTGGGACGGATCCAGCCCACAGAGGCCCTTTTGCCCCTGTTCTATGGTGATACTCCTTTTAGCCAGGAGCTAAAAAAAAAAAAAAAAAAAGGAACATTTTGAAGGGTAACTATTCTGTATATTTACAGATAAATCTTTCCTATAGTCATATGTGCCCTTGCTTTAATGATGTCCTTAACAGACCCTCTTTGCGTCAAAGAACAAGGGTTTCAGCACATTATTGGAAAGTAGCCAGATTTAAAATATAGACAATTGAAAGGTAACTCAATGTTTTTTGTTTTTTTTTAAAGTGTGTGGTGAAGAAAGCCAAAGTATTAAAGAGAAAATTCATCAGCACCGCACAATAGATCTGAGCTCCAAAACTTTCTTTAGATGTGCTGTCATTGTCCATTCATGACAGTTGGAGTTTGGCGCACGTAAGGAAAGCAAACTAGACAACTGGAGGTGAACACTGCAGATTTAAGAAAAAAATTGCATTCTTGGGAGTAGTTGCTTGCTCGTTTCTTCAAAGGGTCTAGTCTCTTTCATAGTTCTGGGTTGTTTCCTTTATTTCGAATTAGCCTCATGAGACCATTTCAGGTGTTGAACTAGGCTGGCTTGTATTTTGCTCTTTTATTAGCTTGCACCTTTTGGAATAATCTGCCTGCTTCCTGCAATGCAAATTGGAGGGATATTCCTCTTCTGAAATGGCTGATGAACAAAATGGAAGCTACTGAGCAATCATTTGGAAACTGGCTATTTAAAAAAAAAAAAAAGCCAGCTAATTAGAGCTTTGTGTAAGAGACAGCACTTTGTGTAAAACACCAAAAGGTAATCTCTCCAAATCCCACTGAGTACCTCTAAAGAGCTGTAATTAACCCCATAGTATTCACTTTATTCATTAAAATTTAAGTAAATGTTTTCTATCCTAAATAAACATTTGTAGCTGGGAAAACCTGACACCTGTATTTCCGAATAGCAGCAATAATATTCAGAGGCCAGATTAAATGAAGACCCTCATTCCTGCTTCAGCACAATGGAGGTAAAATTAGCTCCTGAACAGCTGATTTAAGTCTATACCTTTCTCCATAGAGTGAAAGGAAGCATGAACCTCAAATGCATGCTTCCTATGTGTGTGCCAAGTGCTATAGTCACCACCCATTTCTGCTATTTAAAGGTGGTATATTTAATAAAGGCTGGATATGCAGGAGTAGGTTTAAAAAAAAAACCCACTGATGGGAGGTCTACCTGTCCTCTTATGCAGTGATACACCACCGAGTTTGCTTGTGTGAGCCTCATGAAATTCTATGTCTGATTGAAGTTTGGGTCTCATGCAGAATGAGGAGCATACAGATCACAGGAATGTCTGTGCACGGGGTATCACCATAGAACAGGGGCAAAAGGGCCTCTGGGCTGGATCCGTCCCACCAAGCATGTTGATCCAGCCTGTGGAGGCCCTGCCCACGGAGGCCCAGAGCCTGGGGGCAGTGGGAAGCGTGTAAAGTTTCCTCCCTTCCTGCAAGGAGAGTGTGGCGCTTAGAAGTGCCTCATGCTTCTTGCAGGGCAGGGATAGAAAGCAAGAGACTTCATGTGCTACTCAGTCCCTGATTGACCTGGGGGCAGTAGGAGGGAGCATGCAAAGTCTCCTTCCACTGCCAGGAGCACGGGTACCTTGCGGGAACCACCAACTGTTCAGAACAGCTGGCGATTCTCTCGGGGCGGGGGGTGCAAAGCAAAGACTGTGTGCTCTGCCACCCCCACACCAGACCAATCGAGATCTGAGGGTGGGAAAGCACGGAAGTGTCCTGGCCCTGCCCCTTCCTCCTGAGGCCCCTTCAAAAATTTTTGAAGTGGCCCCTAGTCAAAAATTATTGCCCACCACTGCCATAGAATGAGCGACACTGACGCGTATTCATCCTCACGACACCCTGAGAGGTTGGATAGTATTATCCCCATTTTACAGATTGGGCCCTGAGGCACAAGCAACTAAGTGAGCAGGGAATTAAATCCAGGTCTCTTAAGTCTCAAGCCAGTGCCCCAGCTACTGGTCTACCTTTGCTCTCCATGAATTGCATGCTCCCTGAATGTGCCAATACAGGAAAAGCAGTGAGTAATTGGAGTAATGACATGGGAACTCCAACAAATCTATTTCCCTCCCTCAAAGGGCAGAAAATGGATCCAAACAGAGACAAAGTTTCCCTCAACCTCACAGCAGTAATAGGGGACAGGGTAGGAAGTGGGGCAGGGAAAGACACGAGTGCAACATCCTGATCTTACATATGTGATGTTTGCTTCATTATGATG